>NC_057813.1:232223009-232226503 GCF_018294505.1 Triticum aestivum | reverse complement strand
GGTTAAACCTGGCAATGGTCATATAACTGAACTAAACCTAAACCATAACCAATCAATATGGAGTTTGAACCAGAGCTAAACCACACCGCCAATCATCGCGCATAACCAAAACTAAACCAAACCGTATGCGCGATGATTGGCGGTGTGGTTTAGCACCTCAACCAAACCAAACCACTCTTCGATCTATGGGCTTAACCCGGTTCTTTGTTTTGGGTTGAAACCAAATCAATCTGACGTATATGCAAAGCTAACCGGCAAGCAAGCTAGCTAGCAACGTAATTGTTCTACAGTAGCAGCTCAATACGTGTGTGCCCAGCCGCGTCGCGTCGCGTAGCGTATGTACCTGTGTGTCCAGCCGCGGCGTGTCACGTGCATACCTCCAGTCCGAGAACCGGTTTTGAACCACGATTCACATCTATCAGCGACCACACCATTTAGGCCCATACCAAGCCATACCCAACTCGTTTTTATGCAAACCCAAACCAAACTAAACTTATAACAGTCTGGGCCCATCACAACCCAAACCAATCAAGCCCAGGGCAAACAACCAAACCATTGGCCCCAGTTAATCAAAAACTGTTCTCAGATTTAGATATGGTCCTGGAACCGTTTGCTCTGCCCCTGGGGTACAGAATCGACGTTTGGCCATCCTGTGCCGTTGGATCGAAAGTTGTGTGGCTATGATTGAAGCTGCCGAGGGAAATGTGACGCATGCAATGAATACTATACACTGTTTGAGCAGAAACATGTTGCATTGCTATGCTGAAGGTAAACGCAAGGCTTCAGGTCCTTTCTAAAAAAGAGAGCAAATTTTATGCGCATAAATTGTTCCTTTGTCTCCTTCAAAAGTACTCCCTCCATTCCATAATTCTTGCGTGGTTTGAGTTCAATCAGAGGGACAATTTTGTGTGTGTACAACACACACAAGTCTACATGCTCTTAGACCAAAATTTCTAGGTTCATGTGACGCCCCCGATTTAATCGTACACTAATCATACACGCAAATGTGTACGATCAAGATCAGGGACTCACGGGAAGATATCACAACACAACTCTACAAATAAAATGAGTCAAACAAGCATCATATTACAAGCCAGGGGCCTCGAGGGCTCGAATACAAGAGCTCGATCATAGACGAGTCAGCGGAAGCAACAATATCTGAGTACAGACATAAGTTAAACAAGTTTGCCTTAAGAAGGCTAGCACAAACTGGGATGCAGATCGAAAGAGGCCCAGGCCTCCTGCCTGGGATCCTCCTAAACTACTCCTGGTCGTCGTCAGCGGGCAGCACGTAGTAGTAGGCACCTCCGGTGTAGTAAGAGTCGTCATCGACAGCGTCTGGCTCCTGGGCTCCAGCATCTGGTTGCGGCAACCAGAAAGAAAGGAAAGGGGGGAAAGGGGGGAGAAAGCAACCGTGAGTACTCATCCAAAGTACTCGCAAGCAAGGAACTACACTACATATGCATGGGTATATGTGTAAGGAGGCCATATCAATGGATTGAACTGCAGAATGCCAGAATAAGAGGGGGATAGCTAATCCTGTCGAAGACTACGCTTCTGGCAGCCTCCGTCTTGCAGCATGTAGAAGAGAGTAGACTGAAGTCCTCCAAGTAGCATCTCCAAGTAGCATCGCATAGCATAATCCTACCCGGCGATCCTCTCCTCGCCGACCTGTTAGAGAGCGATCACCGGGTTGTATCTGGCACTTGGAAGGGTGTGTTTTATTAAGTATCCGGTTCTAGTTGTCATAAGGTCAAGGTACAACTCCAAGTCGTCCTGTTACCGAAGATCACGGCTATTCGAATAGATTAACTTCCCTGCAGGGGTGCACCAACTTACCCAACACGCTTGATCCCATTTGGCCGGACACACTTTCCTGGGTCATGCCCGGCCTCGGAAGATCAACACGTCGCAGCCCCACCTAGGCAAAACAGAGAGGCCAGCACGCCGGTCTAAACCTAAGCGCACAGGGGTCTGGGCCCATCGCCCATAGCACACCTGCACGTTGCGAGGGCGGCCGGAAGCAGACCTAGCCTAGTGGCGTTCCAGTCCAATCCGGCGCGCGCCGCTCCGTCGCTGACGTCTGAAGTGCTTCGGCTGATACCACGACGTCGGGATACCCATAACTACTCCCACGTAGATGGTTAGTGCGTATAGGCTCGTAGCCAACTCAGATCAAATACCAAGATCTCGTTAAGCGTGTTAAATATCCGCGAACGCCGAACAGGGCCAGGCCCACCTCTCTCCTAGGCGGTCTCAACCTGCCCTGTCGCTCCGCCACAAAGATCCACACAGAGGGCCGTCGAGACAAAGGTCCTTTCAGCCCCCAATCCGGGAATCACTCGCGGGTACTCTTCGAGCGGACCCGACTTTAGTCACCATCTGTAGTACGTATATATGTATAGTATATACCCGTGATCACCTCCCAAGTGATCACGGCCCGATAGTATAGCAAGGCAGACTGACAAGAATGTAGGGCCAATGATGATAAACTAGCATCCTATACTAAGCATTTAGGATTGCGGATAAGGTAACAACAGATGTAGCAACAATGTCAGGTTATGCATCAGAATAGGATCAATGGAAAACAGTAACATGCTACACTACTCTAATGCAAGCAGAATAGAGGAGAATAGGCGATATCTGGTGATCAAGGGAGGGGGGCTTGCCTGGTTGCTCTGGCAAGAAGTAAGGGTCGTCAACACCGTAGTCGAACTGGGGTCACCGGCAGTCTCGGGGTCTACCGGAAAGAAGTAACGGGGAAACACAATAAATAATGGAGCAATCAAAGCATCACTAAGCGTAACATGGCAATACGCGGTGTTAGAGGTGATCTAACGCAGGGATAGGTAATACCGGCGAAGGGGGAAAACATCCGGGAAAGCATTCCCGGTGTTTCGCGTTTTCAGACAGATGAACTGGAGGGGGAAAGTTGCGTGTTTGGTATGCTAGGGATGCGCGGCGGATGAATGGGTTGCGTATCCGGATTCGTCTCGTCGTTCTGAGCAACTTTCATGTATAAAGTATTTTCATCTGACTTACGGATTATTTTATATAATTTTTCAAAGTTTTAATGATATTCTGAAATTATTATTAACTCGAAATTAATTGAATAAATGCTAGGTGCACCCAGCACAGGGTACACAAAAGTGTACCCGGGGATGACAAGTGGGCCAAGGGGGACCCAGTTGACCAGTCAAGGTTTGACTGGTCAACAGGGGGTAGGGCCCCCTGTCATTGACTCACTAGTAAACTAACAATTTTAGTTAGACTAATTAAGCAGTTAGCAGGTTAATTAACATGATTAATTAGGTTAATTAATTAACTAACTATTTTAATCATTATATCTTTTCATTTAATTATTTTTCGTTTTCGGGTGGACCCCGCGTGTCATTGGCCAGGGGCCTTAGCGGGTCGTGTGGGCAGGTAGGTCTCGGGCGACGGGCGGGCGCCCGTTAACGGGCGCACCCGGGCGATGGCCAGCGGGCGTGGAC
>NC_057813.1:232221510-232222166 GCF_018294505.1 Triticum aestivum | reverse complement strand
GTAGAAGGGGAGAAGTGGGACGAGTGGGGGGGGTGGGTGCGGTCAGTGGTGGCTAGGGTTTCGGTGGGGTGGATAAGGGGAGTGAGGTGGACCGGCCTGGCGGCCTTTACCAGGTTGGGCTGAGGCCCAAGGAGGGGGGGGGGTGCGGCCTGCCGGGCCGAAGCCCAGGGGGTAGGGTGTTTCTCCTTTTTTTTGTTGTTTTGTCTTTTTGTATTTCCTTCCTTTTACTTATTTTCTCTTCTGTTTTGGCTAATTGTTTGGGCACCAAAAGAGTTTTGTAAAATATGAGCGTTGGCCCACAATTCACAACACAATATACCCTACCACCAAAAACTAGTTTGGGGTAATTATCATTTCATATTTATTTATTTTTATTAATAAAAAGGTTAGTAAATAATGTTTTCAGCCACTGTTTGAGGTTGTTTAAGTCACTTATCAAATTTCAATAAGGTTGTTTACAATTTTATCATAGCCTCTGATTTATCTACTATTTATTGAACATTTTAGCTTTAATATTTGAAAAACTTTTATTGTTTGCTTGATTTTGATTTTGAATTTGAATCGGTTTCGAGCTAACGCGAGATTACTAACAGTAATCAAAGTGACGTGGCATCGTTAACGTGGGATTACTGTAGCTTAATTATCCGGGCGTCACA
>NC_057813.1:232217726-232221500 GCF_018294505.1 Triticum aestivum | reverse complement strand
TGGCGGCCTTTACCAGGTTGGGCTGAGGCCCAAGGAGGGGGGGGGGTGCGGCCTGCCGGGCCGAAGCCCAGGGGGTAGGGTGTTTCTCCTTCTTTTTTTTGTTGTTTTGTCTTTTTGTATTTCCTTCCTTTTACTTATTTTCTCTTCTGTTTTGGCTAATTGTTTGGGCACCAAATGAGTTTTGTAAAATATGAGCGTTGGCCCACAATTCACAACACAATATACCCTACCACCAAAAACTAGTTTGGGGTAATTATCATTTCATATTTTTTTTTTTATTAATAAAAAGGTTAGTAAATAATGTTTTCAGCCACTGTTTGAGGTTGTTTAAGTCACTTATCAAATTTCAATAATGTTGTTTACAATTTTATCATAGCCTCTGATTTATCTACTATTTATTGAACATTTTAGCTTTAATATTTGAAAAACTTTTATTGTTTGCTTGATTTTGATTTTGAATTTGAATCGGTTTCGAGCTAACGCGAGATTACTAACAGTAATCAAAGTGACGTGGCATCGTTAACGTGGGATTACTGTAGCCTAATTATCCGGGCGTCACAGTTCACATTTTCATCAGAAAATGAGCATGAACAAAAACATTGGGCAACAGCACCTGGGTGCGTGCACGGTGAGCCGATGCATTCTCCCAATGGGACATCTTTCTTCAGCAAACTGCATAATGATGTTGAGCAACAATGCTCCTCTGGAACACAGGTTCAAGTTTATCTTCGTACAAGGACTGTTTACAAGACGGCAGTACTATCTTAGCGGCCACTGGTGACACGCCATGGCGACATCAGGTGATCCGTATGAGCAGAACCACCATGACAAACATGCAGGTCATCAGAAAGATGAGCAACCACTGGAAGCAGGTTGTCTTGGAGGCCAGCGAGTAGACCTCCGAGGCTCGCGCCGTTGCACGGCCGGTGCTCGCCAGGCTATGCTCCACGGCTCTCTCGGTGGAATCGAGGATCTGCATCACAAGCACAAAGCAGGTGAGCATTCTCAGTAAACATCCAGCAGAAATGGAACTGAAGTAACTTCATGCAAAAGAAGACAATGCCAAGGCAACAGAAAAGGCTACCTTCTCTGTATCTTGCACGGATTGGTTCATTAAAAGGCTACTCTCCTTCAGCTGGCGTGCTAAGTCAACCATTTCGTCAGTTAGATCTTCTTGCAGCTTCCTGTGCAGTTAGGAGATCCAACACAGTAAGAGGGTAGCCAGTATATTTAGTTGCTCATCTTGTACGACCCTAACTTTCCATGCTTAGTTCTTAAAACATCAAAAGAAACGGGTAATAATAAAATATATAGCACTGGTTACAGCTTTCAGCTTTTCACAGCAGCAAAATCAGCGAGACCAGTCAAAGAATGGAGCAATAAACTGGTTGCTCGTGTAGATAAGAATAATGAGAGCATTTAGCCAGAGACTGAGGTCCAAAAGAAACTTGCAAAAAAGGGGGGACATACCTATGCTTCTCAATATGAGCCTGAGCTTCTGCATCCAATTTAATAGGTGCTCCAGTGTCTTTTTCTTTTCTTTCATGACTGCTTGGTCCAACCTCCATCTGAGCCCTATTTAATTGCATCCAATAGTTTGTTAGTTGTTACTGTAAGAAAAGTCAACATATAAAAGAACCAAATATCACTTACGTCGATCTCCTCCGCAATCCTGATGATAAGGATATTGGACTCCCAACCTTTTCTCTTTCATAAGAGTTGTCTTGCTCTCTACTCTCATCAACCAGATTTTCATTTTCTGGCTGCATCAAAAAAGTATAGTATTGAAAGTGCATCTAGAAACTACATCATATGAGCAGCAGTGGTATGCACCGATACATGTAGAGGTACTTAGCATATCGATATAGATATGAATCAACATGATAAACACATACCACTAGAGAAGCAAGCGTGGCAGCTACTGCTTCAATCTTTTCTGAATACTCACTGAGCTTAGCTTTTGAAACACTGAATCAAGAAGGAAGTCATGAATGAACATGTTCTGATCATGGGAATGCACGCGTAAAGAGAAAAGGACAACTTGCTTTGCTCCACACAAGACTATCAGTATAAACTCGCCGATGAAAAGGCAGGCAGTATACCAGACATTCTCATCATCAAAATGCAGGCCATCAAATGGAAGAAAATCATGAAAGTTTGTAGTTTGAACCTTCATGTAAGATTTCTTTTGTCAAGCAACGAGAGTATCTTTACAGATAGAGTATCCAGATTTCCATGAATTCAAAAGAAAAAGAGTATCCAGATTTGTGTGCCTTTATTGAGTGGAGAAGCATGGGCCCTTTTATACTGAAGAAGAATGGTACATCTGGAGGCCAGTCAGTGTACACAGAGAAAATTCAAATATGTAAGCGAAAAGCTATAGTGGCATTCGTCATGAGTTCCTATCAAAATTTGGGCCCATTCCTATAACAACAGTACAGAGAGGTTGAAATGCTGAAACACACGATCAATGAAAGCAAGCTGGCAGCAAACTGTATTCAGTGACTAACAACCACTAATCCTTCACATTAATAGGAAATACATATAAATGGATGGTGATACTGATACAGATGCATTCGCACGATTTAAGTATTGGTACCTTGGAAGGACACACTAAATTCATAAACTAGGAGCAAGAGTAAAAAAAGGGCAGCCCGGTGCATGTAGCTCCCGCTTGCGCAGGGTCCGGGGAAGGGTCCGACCACTTTGGGTCTATAGTACGCAGCCTTTCCCTACATTTCTGTAAGAGGCTGTTTCCAGGACTTGAACCCGTGACCTCTTGGTGGTTACGATCTTGTCATATACCGGCTGTATTTCTTTCTATAATTATGGATCCTCAACAAATGCTAGCTGGAACACAGGTTGCAGCTTGCAGGCTATACCACCATCAACATATTAATTCCCCAATAGCACACAACACTATACCATACCTTGATATTCCTTCTGGTGTAATTTCAGCTCCAAGCTGCTCCAACAGCTCCCTGGCTGTGGTTATGTACTGCAAATGGAGGCTGTCAGTGCCAGTACATGATTCAGCCAAACTGATAAAGATTAAAGTGAGGATATCCATTAGCTACCACCTGTTAAAGTTGAACAAAAACAGAATGAAGCAAGCAAGTTCCATCAAAGAAATTTCCTTATACTCATTTTAACAACAAAAGGATCCAGGTGGAAGCTGTATCTTTCTTCTCCTCCATTTAAATTAATTACGGAACATTGTCTGCTCCGATGTTGAACAGAAATTAAGAATGATACAAATCTAAGGAGATTAGAGGAGCTACACTTACATGGACAAGCTTAGCCTGATTCTGCTGGCGGGGGGCCGCCTCAAGCAGCCTTTTCAGGTTCACTTCCACCTTGCTGAACACCATGATTAACTAATGCCTGCTGGACTATTTCAAAGGGGGCACACTGTGATATTACATAAAACACACAGAACAAACAGATTTCCGATAAAATTGCTCCAGATATCAGCAATCAGACTAGTACTACAGGATATTTACACCCGTAATGGTGCCACTAACACTGCATTCGGATGTCTGTATTGGAGGCCTCCGTATTGAATTGGTTTCAATTCCAATTCATTGAGGAAACTGTAATGGACTTGGAAAATCTAGTTGAGTAGCAAATGCTTTGTTTGTGGATGGAGCGACGCTGTTTTGAGGCCACTGGACCCAGAATTTATAGATGAAATACGAGCCAGGGAAGCGGAAGAAGGGGATCCAAGGAAGGGGAAGGAGAAGATGGAAGAGGAGATGGACTCCGGCAGCCAGA
>NC_057813.1:232209498-232217391 GCF_018294505.1 Triticum aestivum | reverse complement strand
GGCACATGAGGGCCGCTGCAGGCATGGGAGGAGATGGCCTTCCGTGGCAGGATATGGGCGAGATGGAAGGCCTACGCCGGCCAGAGAGATCCGACTGCCGAGGGAGCTTGAAGGCGGCGCGGCGGCCGTCCAGGTGGATGGAGAGGAGGAACGCTGCAGGAGGAGGGAAAGGGGCGGCTGCCGACGGGTGAGCCGCCGCCGGAGAGAGGAGGAGGACCGGGGAGTCGGGATGCATACCTGCGCCACCGGCCGCCGCCGCCTCCTGAAGCTTTTGGTCGCGCTTGGGACGGAGCCACGTCTCCAATCGTTTTCTTTTGCGAGCTGGCCAATCTTCACCGAGATACAATATAACTCTCAATTTCGTGAAATTATAAACATTCTTTTAAACTTGCGAACATTTTTTTAATTTGTAAACACTTCTACAAATTTTTGAACATTTTTTAAAATCAAGAATATTTTTTTAATTCATTAACATTTTAAACTATTGACAAACATTTTCGTTATGATGGACATGCTCACAACCACACGCGGTCTTTCCATCGATCCCAACCTAGCGCGGTCCCTGAGCCTACTTGCCCCGCTCCAGCGCCTCTGCTAGTTCCCTTCCCCACCTCTTCTCATTTCTTCCTCGTCCTTTCCGTTGACCTCACTGGCTCCTGCGGCTCTGCCTCCCTACCGCCGGGGTGCCTAAAGCGAGCAAGCACGCCCGCTGTTGCGGACGTCCTCAACAACCTCTGCTTCGCCATGGCAAAGCGACTTCGCACACCGACGACCACCTTCATGTCGCCCATCTTACCTCCATGCTCCTATGCGAGCGTGCACCCGACGCCGGCCCATCCACACATGCCTCAACCGTCTCCAGCGTGCTGGCTGTTCCTGCCCCAAGGCTCTCTCCGACGAGCTCAGCGTCACCTGCCTCTGCGCAACCTCTCCATGACACGTGTTCTGCCGCCACGCTTCGCGTCGGGCCCAATCTGTCCGCGTGTTCCGGCACCTCGCATGCACGCCCTACAGCCGCCGCCGGCCGCTCGTCTCGTGCCTAATGCCACACAGCTCGTGTTAAAAAGTCGGGAGAGAAGAAAAAAAACGAACCGGTATGCAAGACGAAAGGTTTTTAACTTAAAACAATATTGTGGGGTAATTATCCAGAACTGCATGGTCTTTTCTATAAAAATGCTGACAATGAACGGGCAGAAGCAATCAATACTTTATTAGTAGGTATAGATATAAATATAGATATAGATAGCAAATATGCCCGTGTGTTACAACAAGAGAGAACAAAGTTTATTCCATGTTTTGGCTTATTGACATAAGAGAAGTCTTTAGCATATAATTTTCCCCATGAATCAGATCTTTGATTTTTTTTTTGTTATCCAAGATTCCCACTGTAGTCTCGGGCACGTGCATGATCCTCTTTTGCTGGTGCCTCCTCGCCGGCCTTGGCGCGCTTGAGGGCACCGTAAACAGAGATCCTCCCAAGGCAGGAACGGAGGAGCGATGGCAGGCTCGGCCTGAAACGCTTGGAGCGCTATGGAAGCAATGGTCATGGAACGATCGGATTGGGGTGACATGTTTTTCCTTTTCTACCGTTGTGTGGGCATGTGGGCCCGGGAGTCTTTTGTTGGTTGTCAGGACTTTTTCATTGGCTCGTTTGCGTGGGTGGGCCGGTTTCCCCGATTTTCATTTCTACTTTTTTTCGATGCGGGATCTTAGGTGAGACGTCGGAAACCATGCACACGCAAGGCGAGGACTGTGACAGGCGGATAGTTAAAAGATCCTACTATAACACAAAAATCTCAGCTGTCAATCCCATCCGTCAATCTTAGGCAAGTATACACGATGCATCTCTCGGGTTGAATCATGACCTTGAGTACAAATTCGAATGCTGATTTGTACAATCCATTATTTAAAAGCTTTAGATCAGATCATCACCACAATAACTTTGGTGCATTATGAATTTTGGATTGTGCCACAAACATTCACAACAACCACGTGGATGATCTATTTTGCAGGAGCTAATTCTTCAGATTGTAGAGTTCTGCACACACTCATCTAGAGAACTTGGTTGTGTGCGGGCAAACATTCAGAAATCACATATTGTTCTCCTGCATAAATTAATAGAACTTCAGATACATCAAGATCATGTTTTTTAGAACTGTGTATGTGAGCTTTGTGCAAAATATATTAGACGGGAAATGTTTTACATGCAGAGTTCGGCACGATCCAGCCAGGGGAGAAATTGATTGCAAGGAATTGATTGCAAGTGATGGGAAGGAGTGGCAATAGTCAGAGCCTCCTTCCAAAGTAAAAGTTTGCCCACACAGTGAACGGTTTGGCAACATATTGGCTTGGAACCTCTTGGTTCAGAAGAAAAGAAATGGTGTTCCAGAAAGGTAAATGTTGAAACATCCAATGAGCCTCTTTGCCAGATGGTTAAATACATGCGTAGATGTCTATTACAGATAGAATATTGTAAGAAACATCCAGTGAGCCTCTTTGCCAGATGGTTAAACACATATGAACATTTCAATTACACATACAATAGAATACAGTGGTTATTTATCTAAAGTAGTATCTGACAACATTATACGCACGCTGAAGGTGTATATGTCACAGCACCGCAACACAACACACTCTGAAATGTTAGTAGCAGAATCCCTTGCGTCCATATTTTGCGGAGGCGGCGAGATGCTCGTCCATGGCTAGCCGTCGATGTCATCCAGTGCATGACTGCGTCCACGGCAAGTCGTTCCGACGACCATGACAACAACATCCTTCTCTCCTTCCTTGATTTCTGTCGGGCCATCATCGATGTAGGGTGAGAAGGATCAAAACATTCACGGCCTAGCTGCAGAACTTGAGGTCATGGTCGAAAGCGCTTGCAGGGAACCGGCAAAGGATGCATATTATAGACCTGGGAACACAAAATTCATAACTTAGTTCTTATAGCATGTAAAATTTCTTTCCTTGGTTGTAGCTTTGACCAAATCACCAGAAGATTGGGCACCAGATTGCAGCGTCAGTGCAGATTAGCATTTATTTTATATTTTAAGTGCCACTATGTTGGCCTTTGAAGGTGGTTTATTCGGATTTCAATTTGAGAATTCTACAGAAAAAAATAATATCTTAAATCTCATTGTTATTCCTAAAAAAAATCTCAGTGTAATGAAAATCTATGCATCTAGGAACATGCAACGTCCCTTCGGAATAGTCATTAGAGGCTAAGTGTATCTGTCGACATACTCTGAGTTACCAGTTTCCGACAGTGTGGAGGAAGCTGAAGCCCGGATAGCCCTGGTTTGGCTGCATGCTCTGGCAAAAGTTTTCAGAGGACCTGTAAGGTTCCGTCTCCCCTCTTACGTCAAGTTTTGGTCCTTCTCTCCACGATGCAGTTCCTCCTTCCGTTTTTTCACGTCGCACGGTCAGCGGTCAGAAAAAAATCTCCCCTCACAAAATCGGGACTCAATCCCCTCTCCTTCCGTTTTTTCACCTCGCACGGTCAGCTGTCAGAAAAAAATCTCCCCCAACAAAACCGGGACTCAATCCCCTCGCCACCTACCAAATTTGATTCTGTTATTTTATCTCGCCCATTCTACGGTGTACATGAGAGAGAGGAGAGAGATTTTTGTGGGAGGAATTTAGGGAGAGAGATCTTTTCATGGGAGGAAGTTTTTTAAGGTGTTTTCATGGAAGGAATTAATTGAGAGAGAGATTTAAGGGCGAAGCAAAGTAGAATTCAGGGTGGAGGACGCTGCTTGCCTTCTCCGACCTGATTTTAAAGTGGAGATGTTTCCACGATAAGAATTACGGGAGAGAAGACAAAGTAGGATTCACCGTACAGAGAAGGGCTGTAGATTGAAGAGGGGGCGGTGCAAAACCCTTTCCAGTGTCAGACCTCCGGGGGAAGTTGTCGTCCGGGATGGCGACGGCGGCAATGCAGATGTCGGTCGGCGTGCTCAAGAACATCTCCACTTAAGGAATCATCCGCGTCATGGTCAACTTGCTGCAGTGAAGCACCGTGCTCGGCTCTAGGGAGAACGAGCGATTGCCGACAGAACCTCACGTCGGGCAGAGGTAACTTCTGGCCCATCGCCTCAGCGTGCTCCTCTACCTCGATGCTCTGTTCGTCCGTCCCTGCGGAAGTTTATGGTCAGCGCCATCGCCGACACCCTCATGTCTCTCAGGGTCGTGTCAATAGGCGGGGAGCACGCAGCGGCAGTGGCAAGGACATGAACAGAGGTGTGTGAAGATGAATTGATGTATCATGTATGCACGCGGTGAAAAAAATCCGCTCGCGTTTGATGACTACATGACTGCTACCTGAAATGGAGTGGATGAATGATGGATCAAGGTGTACCTCTGTTGCTATTTTGTATCATCAAATTAGCGGCATCAGCCTCGTCAAGCCATGACAAATAGCAGAAGTGTGGTAGCCTGAAAGTAATACAAGAGGAAGAAGATGTAGCGAAAGGAGGAATCGTGAGGTGAGCCATAAAATAATACTGACCATAGATGACAATGGGAGCGCAGATGGGAGTATTTTGTGGCCATGAGATATGACCATATTGCCCTGGTGACCCAATAGATTAGTTCTAATTCATACTACTAATCTGCATCAATATCCGTACATCCTTTTAAGGGATTGTACCAAAGCATTCCTCAACTTAATTTTCAACTTCATATGATTGAGATTTAGTTTTGCTCATTTCTTGAATCGGTTTCAGAGCGTATACAATGAAATTGTGTGTACTGGTTGCATCTTCAATGGAAAAGTTAGAGATATAGAAAACTGAGTTATCTATGGACAAAAATGGTTGTTGTGATAATATTTACATACCATTGTTTCTTGAATATTGTTATAACCATATGCAGGGACATTTTGATATGATAATTCTCAATCTTTTTGTATATTTAGATATACATGATATTTGAAAGAAGGGGTGATTAACATATGGAACTAAATGAATATGGCCAAGAACTAATAATTTTGTGCCACAGCGATCCGTTGACGCTACTATGGTAGCGGTTTCTTCCATTATAGTCCAGTTTGGTTGCCATGGCATCGTTTAAACTGTGTATTCCCGTTGCAACGCACGGGCAATTACCTAGTATAACATAAAAATCTCAGCTGTCAATCCCATCCGTCAATCTTAGGCAAGTATACACGATGCATCTCTCGGGTTGAATCATGACCTTGAGTACAAATTCGAATGCTGATTTGTACAATCCATTATTTAAAAGCTTTAGATCAGATCATCACCACAATAACTTTGGTGCATTATGAATTTTGGATTGTGCCACAAACATTCACAACAACCACGTGGATGATCTATTTTGCAGGAGCTAATTCTTCAGATAGCTTTAACACAAAATTTGGGAAATATCTGAAGGATTATGTCATTCAAATAGCAGGTGAGGGAAACACATCAATAATATATAGGCAGCAGAAACATATAGATGAACTATAGCTCTATATCAAAACCACTGCTTTCCGACATACAACATGGTAGGCACGGAATGTGATGAGCAAGGAAGCTTGGTACAAATACACAAATGCAGTTTCTAAACTTACTGTAATAATGAACATATTGATAATACGTAATTAAGTAGGAGCATAGTTGTGCAGTCCGTTTCTGTTCTGAGGGCTAATGCTCATTTCTAGAGGAAAATAATCTCATATCTCTAACTGAACTATAATCCCATGTAGGTATGGTTGTAGAACAAAGAACTCATTACACATCGATGTAATCCCTTCTTCCTCACAGAACTAAATAAAAGAATACACCGGAGTAAAATTGTAATAACTGGATAAAAGGACACACATGGACTAATTTAAATTATGAATTGGACAGAAACGTTTTCATGGTTGCTTAGCAAATGAAAATAGCATCTTATCATATATTGGGTCTTCAACAGAATCAAATACATGGTCAGAGTGTTCCTGAGATTGATGGTTTTTGAACTCTGTTCCTTGACAACATGGCCCCTGCTTGCATACTGATGGATCAGATAGACAACCAAATCCTAAGTTTTTTTACTTTCCCTTTGCAATTTAATATATGCAGCAGGACACTGTGGCACTACAATTTTCATTAAAGTAGCTACAAAAGGCCCCTAGTCAACATATTAACATCATGGGAAATGTTTCTGATTTCCTGAAACGTTACAGTGTGGCAAACAATTCTGAATTGTAGCCTGAAACTGACATGTTTCTGTGAACATCTCAAACGTGGTGGACTTGATGCCTAAGATATTTTCAACACGAATTGGTACATTTTCTTTTATAAACTCAGGTACAAAACTATCGCTTCTTAACAGCGTTTTCTGTACTTGTTCACTGCCAAATTATTCAGTATATTGTCAACTGAAAATAGGCTGAACATCTGTGATTGCTGCCTGCAGTCAGTTTTCCTTAAGAAAGAAGAAATGATATGGAATTTTGGTCTATTGAGCTTTCTTCTTCATGAAAATGAGGCATCTTTGAGAATTTTTTTTAGCAATAGCATTCATCATCTAGTAGGGATGAATGACACAGGTGCCTTTAATATTCTTGCGGAATTTCTATGATGATTTCAGTACAGTTTCAGATTCTAGAAAGTATGAACGAGACAAAAACTTTAAATATTTAATGTTTATGACTTTTTTGTTTGATGAAACCAGTAGAAAATATATTCTATATACGTGGGAACGGGTCCAGAACGAGGCCCGTAAGAAACTATTTCAGCCAAGCAACCAACCAGACTATGACACTATTAGAAGAGTCTAAGCAATCACACATGTAACTCCAGGAATCAGAAAGAATAGTTCATTGAGATGCCCCGCCCAATAACATTGAATAACTAAAAAGAAAAAAAATAAGCTCCTACATTCAGCAGTATAAAGCTAGCATAGTTGGCACCCCAAATTGAAGAATCATTCTGCATCCTTGAAACAACAAGTGTTGTGCAGGTCAAATGACCACGCAACAAAACCATGATATGCATCATGTGACAATAGCATCGTTTAAGAGAAAATACCCTACCAGGAGATTGAGAGCATACATGCTGATGACCACATCGCTTCGACATGTATTCATTGGAATCTCAAGTACATCGGACAGTGTCGTATTATCGAGTTCCATCATGTGGTCAGCTGTGAGCTTGCTGATGAAAACAGCCTGGGAGTTTTGAAGTGCTGCTGTAGATTTCTCACAAAGGTCAACACAGTTAGCAGTTACTTCTATGCAACCCAATTTGATGTTACCAAAAGGATCAAAGTAATTCAAGACATGTGAACTAAACCAGGAGGCGGCAGGGAAGAACATGTATGTGTGTACCTACGGATGATCGTCAAGATTAGGTCGGACGAAGGGTGTCCTCACAATACATGTTTGATGAGATGCTGACATCCTCATACATCTCTCTTGTTTAAGTTTTCTCTCCTTGTTTGTCTGTTTCTTTGCTAAACAATATGACATCAAGTCATCAGGCAGAAATAGAATCACCATTGGTATTAATAAAGAGATTTTGAGAAAGTAAAAATACATCAAATAGGAGAAGCTTACATGCCATCTTGAATTTCCTAGAAACTGAGTGACATCCGATGCATCACCAACATACACCGGAAACAATACAAACCTGCATATTCTGTACACTCTCCTGGGTTGAATCCTGAATTTAGTAAGACAATGGGACAACTCAAGATATAGCAACCTTCAAATCCATTACCCTTCAGTACCTGTACCTCCAAATCCCTCTGTCACTAATAGAACCATGCTGTCGAATGCTTGTGCAGTAAAGTTCAGAGCATGTCTGACATCTAAAGCTTTACCTAGTTCAACAAAATTCATCACTGGAGCACTAGCCAGACGGGCCCTGCTGCTTCCCATTTGTTGCATGAAACTCATGGAAATCC
>NC_057813.1:232083923-232209062 GCF_018294505.1 Triticum aestivum | reverse complement strand
TCCTCGAGGAGGAATCGTTCCGGTCGTGGGGATGTGGATCCAGGCGGCGGAGCATGGAAGGGGCGGCAGCGCTGGGAGGTGCAACCGACGGGGAAGGCGAGGGACGGCCAGATCCGTAGGTGCTGGCGACGAACGAAGGCCGGGTCGGGCGCTCAGGGATCCCGATGGGAGGAGGGTAGCCGGTGGCGGTGCTCGACGGCGGGGGGTGGCCGGTGGCGCGCAGTGAGGCGGGGCGGGCGGGGGGTGGCCGGTGGCGCGCGACAGGGTCGTGCGGCCGGCTGGGCTGTTTTTTTTCTCGGCCGTATACCGGTTCGGGGTGACTTATGACGAGGACCGCGGGTTAATTTCTCAGAAACGGAGGGACTTTTCTGTAAAAATACCAACGACGTACAACCAGAAGCAACCGCTGGTTTAGTAGTAAGGTAAAGATAAAGATAAAGATAAAAAAAATTGGGTTTCTGTCGTACGTCATAAAAAATACCCTTGAAGTTAGCAAAAATTACCTACCAATGCCACCCGTAAGTGGCAAAAAACGGTTCACGCATTGCACTGTTGCTTCTGGTTTTTATAACACGAGATCCCCTAATATAACATGAAGATACGCTGAGCGCAGTGGCCAGCGCCGCACGTCTCCACTACAAAGACCAGGGTTTGATCCCTACCCCCACCTTTTATCTCTCCTTTTTTCTCTCGCAAGCGCGCCTACCCTTCCCGCACACAGTAATGGGCCGGCCCATTTGCAGGTTCCAACATCCCTGTTTTCTATTTCATTTTTTGCCTTTCACGTTCTTATTTCTGTTTTAATTTTTTCTTCTTTAAATTTATTCGTGCATTTCCAAAAAAACAATATTTCAAAAAGAAAGTCTTGAAAAATTATAAACTGTTTGTGAATTAAAAAACATTCGGAAAATCATAAAATGATCATGATTTCAAAAAATTGTTCACGTATTATAAAAAACTATCACGATTTCAAATAAATTTTTAGGAAATAAAAAATGTTCATGATTTTTTTAAAATATCCAGTATTCAAAACATATTAGGGAATTTAAAGATGTCTATTAAAGTTTGGAATATGTTCACAAAAATTAAAATAGATCCATAAATAATGAACATAACGAACCGTCGTAGGAGATCTGTAGGGGTCGCTTCATGATTGTATTCAGTCCCTCGATTTGGATAAAAGAAAGTTTTCCATGTCTTGTACAACGCTGAGCCCTCGAAAATTGACACAACTTTCTATGGGTTAATTTTTATAAGCTATATAAAAATGACTAAATTTTTATTTTGCCTTCATACACAGCTATATTTTTTTAGTACCACATTACTAATTATTATTAACACCGCTACGCTAGGTCAAGGCGAGGCACTCACTCACCAGTCTAGCTCATGCAGTGTCCATCAATGCAGTTTGATCACTGACATTTTCTCGTTATGACGCGTTAGAAAATCAAATCGTGATGAGACCATCACATTTTTCTAAATGACTTTTTAAAAGTCCCTTATCTCGTCATGACATCACCCAGACATACTTTATGAAGTTACATTCTAAAAGTTCTTATCTCATCCTGGCATTTGGTTCAGAATTTTTTTTATATCTATCGTACGTGCATAATCTAATAGCTTTTCTCCCGTTGCAATGCACGGGCATATTTGCTAGTTCAACCGAAAGAGTAAAATGCATCCATGGTTTTTTTGAACATCAGTACAAACACAAGCGCTCATATACACGCGCATACACTCATTCCTATGAACGCACACACGCACACCCTACCCCTATGAGCACCTCCGAAAGACTGAGCCGGCATATCATCTTGAAATTTACGAAGTCGCCGTAGGCACCTCATCATCGACGGGAACGTCTACTCCCACTGAATGCGCATCGCCGGAAATCCTGAAATAAATTCAGGAATAAATGCGAGCACCAGGATTTGAACCCTGGTGGGCTGGGGATACCACAGTCCCTCTAACCATCCAACCACAGGTTGGTTCGCAAATGCATCAATGGTTTGAAAAGTTCACTTTGGTCACTGTACTTAGAAATACGATCAATACGATCATTATATACGACTTGAGATGGTTATACGATCACTGTCTCACCGTATAGCTTCGTATTTTGCTATGTTGACTGGTCAAACACCACATAACCCTCCCTCTACCTTACGAGGGTCCCAGCTGTCAGTTTTTAAAAAAAATCTCTGCGTTGCAGGAGAACCAAATCAGGGATTTCTGCTGAAGCCCATGTACTGTAACCACCGTGCCGACACAAGTTCATGTTAAATCAATGGAGCGCTATGCATATTTAATTAAGACGCACAAAAAACACCTAAGCGCATGCATGCAACACTTTTGCGATACCACGCACCACCCACCACTAGTACATGATCGCCAGATGATGATTCGAGCATGCAACAGAGAGAACGGCTCAGGCAACTCGGGCGATCCGCTCGAACCCGAGCCGAGCGGTCGGGATAGGCCTACCGGCGACGAGCGGAGCGCAGGGGAAGGGAGGACGGCGGGAGACAAGAGGTGGCCTGCTCTCTACATCCCCTGCCTCTTCGCGGCGGGACTCCTTTGCTATCACCAAGGTTCAGTGGTGGCTCAAGGTATGATTCGCCGAATCTTGCTGCTTGATAGGGAAAATCGAGTGATTGATAGCCGAGGATTACGCGACAGGGAAGCAATTTCATGGCGGACGAAGGTTTGGTTTCCGTGTCATGTGGCCTACGTTGGGAATTCGCTTGACTGGGGAAGGGGAGACGATGGGGGGGATTCCGAGGTGAACGACCGCCATGAATGCAGGTGGACTGTGGGCAATAAATCCCCACCGCCCGGTGGCTGAGAGATGCAACTCACACCAAAATTCCCCCTCACCCCCCACAGCGAGCAGCACCTTCGCCCTGAGAGAGAGGAAGCAGAGCAGGAGAAGGATGGCGGGCTGGAGGATGAAGATCGAGAAGTCCATGGTGGAGTTGGCGAGCGGCGATGAGGCGAGGTTGGCGAGGGCACAGGAGATCATGTCCTGGTTCTCCACGAGGAAGGAGATGCGTCGCACAACGAAGCGGGTCTTCAGAAACCTGATGGTGGAGGAAGACGAGAGGCTCACCCCGAACGGGTTCAGCACTCCGACAGGCGCGCCAGTGAGCTCGCTCGCTACTCTGGTTTGGGCTATGGAGGAGACAGAGTTTGGGAGTCAGGCGCATAAGACGAAGTGGTGGGGGTTCAGATCTCACCGCCGCTTCCCAGTTGGGCCAGAAGAGTTTGTGGTTGGGGCGGTGATGGCCATTCCCACCCCTGGGACTCGCTGGGTTTTGATCTCGATCAAGGACCGCGAGGAGGGGATGGTGCCAGAGGCAGAGGAACGGGAGGTGGTGCCAGATCTGGGCGGGAGCGGCAACGGGGGGAAGAAGAAGCAGAAGATGCAGCTGCCCAGGCACCCCCCATGATTTCTCCGCCGCCTGCCTCGCCTCCTCAGCCTTTGCAGGTCCGCTCCGGCGGAGTAGGCATCTCCCCTGCCGGCAATCGCTTCTGGTTGCTGGCTGGGGAGGACGCTGACGAGGAGGCTGGGGACTTGTCAGAAGAAAATGGTAGCTCTCTGTTCCCTGATAGAGCGTGTCAATACTTGCTTGAGAAGAATGTTGTTACTATTCCTAGAATTTCTATGCATGTTAGTAAAAATAGAAAATATAAAAAGAAGAATGGAATCAGTGATAGAACCCCTGCAAAAATAACTTGCAAGGAGGTGAATAGCGATAAGGATGATGGTGAAAACGAGAAAAACTATCTGGATGGATGGATGGTTAAAAACCTCATGGAAAAAATCCCTAAAATACCTGACTATTGGTTAGAAATTGGGCATGATGACCTCATGATTTGTGATTTTGATTGTGCAGTGAAGCTAGATTATACTAGACAGAAAAATATTATTCCTGAAAATGATATTATAGAGGGATGGGCCGATGACTTGTTGGACTGGACAGGCTTAAAGCCCAACCCAGATCATAATGGAAGCCTAGGAGAGAGAGGATCTGGGGAGGAGGCATATGTAAGCTCAACTCTCTCCTCCTCTCTCCGGTCAGTCAAACATATCGAGCCAGATTTAGGGTTTCCATACCTGCCGCCAGTTGAAGAGGAGGAGATGGATAGATTCAGAGGCCGATTCAGAGGATGGGGAAGATCCAATAGGGGGCAGAGATAATTTCCAATACAGAAGAAAAGAAGAGGGAAGTGAAAGGTTCAGAAATTACAATGACAGGGAGAGCAAGAAAGATTGGGAGCAAGGAGGAGGCAGCAACAATCTGCAGATGAGACAGGAGCAACAGCAAGATCGAGGCAGACAAGAGGAAGAGAAGGAGAGGATGAGACCAGAGAAGGAAAAAGAAAACTTGAAGACTGCTAACCCAGGTATGACAGATCCTAGTAGAGCTAGCGCTGGAAATGAGATGGATATGATTCAGCAACAGCGAGTTCTTTCTGCATTGCTAGCCCAATTGACTCAAGGAAATGCTTTGCTGGGAGGAAATAGTATGAGTGTTCAAGGGGGGGTTAGTATGCTTCAACAACAGGTTAGTGAGGAGACAAGCAGAGGAGAGAACACCTTGGCTCAGAGTGGGGAGAGTTAGAGAAATCCTTGGATAAACAGATCTGACAATATTCTTGAAAGAGAGGGTACAGGAAGAGAGGATGTTTAGGGGAGAGATATTGGGAAAAGTGGTCTAAACAGAGAAGGCAAAAAGATGATGTCAGGTGGGGCAAGCAAGGTGATGTGCAACAAGTGCAAAGACACCAGACATGCAACTAAGGATTGCAAACTAGATCATTGTGCAGTGTGTGGGAAAAGAAATCATATAACTGATGACTGCACCTAGTTGAGTCAAATGAAACATGTTCCTAAGTTTGTGGGGTATGCTGCCAGAGGTCTGGGTGTACTACTAGTTCAAAGATCTAGAGAGAATAATGAGGTGGAAAATCCCAATCCAATGGCCCTGATCACTGTCAAATCTGGGGTGTTGAATGAAACACAAATGCTGGAGGGATTCAACTACATGTTCAGTTAGGGGTGGCAATGGAGATGCAAAAAACAAGGGAACTACATGTTCAGTTGTCATTAAGTCTGCAAAGTATCATGGTGATACCATTGAACAATGGCAGAGAAGGATGAGAGTATTTAGACAGAAAGTGAGAGGGTGGATTTTAAACTCTGATGCCTGGTATAGAAAGATTAAAAAAGAAATACTGATGAAACTAGATGCTACAGATAAAAATGCTGAGATTATGGGCCTTTTTGCTCATGACAGGGAAGAGCAGAGATCCCTAAGATCTCAACTACACAGACTGCTAAAACAAGAAGAAATGAAATGGCTCCAAAGATATAAAGATAAAGAAATAAAAGATGGAGATTGTAACACAAAATATTATCATGCTAAGGTGAATGAGAGGAGGATAAAAACAGAATTCTTTCCTTAGAACAAGAGGAAGGGGTGATTGAAGGAGAAGATAATCTCATTAGATGCATTACTGACTTTTACAAAAAATTGTTTGGACAACCAGACACTTCCTCAATCAATCTAATCGAGCAAGTACCAAGTGAAGTATATAGAGCTTCGTAGGGATGGAGAGCGGGAGTTCCTCATCTGATGAGCTGAAGATGTCGCTTCCTGGGATGGCTTGATGTTTTCCCTTTCTTTTTCTGCTTGCTGGAGGCTGTTCCCTCATGCTTAAAATGGCCGCATGTGACCCTAGGATTTAAATTTGAACTTGCTACTTTGAATGGTTATTTTTGTTAATGAAATCGGAGCCCCCCCGCCTCTATTGCTCAAAAAAATGCAACACTTTTGCAGTCGCCATCGAAAACAGTACACTGGCAGCGATGAGATGAGCAAGTCATTGGACTACTTAGACAACTTGAGGTCGTGGCGCGATGTCGTATTTTTGCAGTTCTTCGTCGGTGTTGCCATCCTCCTGGTGGTGCATGTCGTCGGTGCCGTCGTCATTGCCGTACCATTTCCGCGTCGCCGGTGGCAAGGTGGACACTGCGGGGCACGACCTAAATGTGTGAACCTTTGTCGTGCTCATCATGGTATGAGTTGTGGAGCTAAGGCCTATGCGGCTGCACGTGCATGCTGCGAGGACACCAGACTCAGAGCATCTCCAGCCATTCGGCCCCCAGGGCGCTGAAAAAGAGCGGCCTGGGGGTGAGCCGGCGATAAACTCGGCGCTGGGGGCGGTTTGGCACCCAGCCGTCGCCCCCCAGGTCGCCCCCAGGCGCCGATTTTGGCCCAATGTTCGGCCCAATTATGTCCAAAAACGGCCCGATATCTGCGTGAATCGGCCCATATTTGGCGCGGTTCGGCATGTTTCGGTGTGAATTTTTGCATACAAATAGAAATCAATTAGTTCGTCACATAGTTTGGCATGGTTCGTCGTGCTTCATCACGTAAATCAAATAGTTCAATACAAATTATATAGTTTAACAAATAAAAACTCAATTTTCATCACACGTCGTTCCCGGCCTCGCCCTTGAGCCTCCATAGGCGCTCCACCAGATCGTGTTGCA
This sequence comes from Triticum aestivum, assembly GCF_018294505.1. NCBI lineage: Eukaryota > Viridiplantae > Streptophyta > Magnoliopsida > Poales > Poaceae > Triticum > Triticum aestivum. The sequence continues at coordinate 232,202,509 of NC_057813.1, read as the reverse complement.
GTTCTTGATGCACCTATGGGTCTGGATCTCCTGACGCATATTGAGGTAGTCAGTCCAGTTTGCCGGTAGCTGGTGATCAACTTGGGCAAGAGGACCCTGCTTGTAATATGGTTCAGTGTCAAACACTGGCTCTTCCTGCTCGCTCTCAATGATCATGTTGTGCAAGATGACACAGCAATTCATGATCTCCCACATTTGATCTTTTGACCACGTCTGAGCAGGGAACCGAACAACAGCAAATCGAGATTGGAGCACACCAAATGCCCGCTTAACATCCTTCCTGAAAGCCTCCCGAACCTTTGGAAACTAGGCATTCTTGCCTCCTGGCATAGGGTTTGAGATGGTCTTCACAAATGTCGACCATCTCGGATAGATGCCATCAGCTAGATAGTACCCCTTGTTGTACTACCGTCCATTGACCCCGAAGTTCACCGGAGGAGAATGACCTTGAACAAGCTTGGCAAAGACTGGGGAGCACTGCAGGACGTTGATGTCATTGTGAGTTCCTGGCATCCCAAAGAAAGAGTGCCAAATTCAGAGGTCCTGTGTGGCCACTGCCTCAAGCATCACACTGCAACCACCTTTGGCGCCTTTGTACAACCCCTGCCAAGCAAATGGATAGTTCTTCCATTTCCAATGCATGCAGTCGATGCTTCCAAGCTTCCCAGGAAATCCTCTTGCTTCATTCTGTGCTAGGATCCGAGCAGTGTCTTGTGCATTGGGTGTTCGCAAGTACTGCGGTCCAAACACTGCCACCACTTCACTACAAAACTTGTAGAAACACTCAATGGTGGTGGACTCGGCCATGCGCCCATAGTTGTCGAGTGAATCACCGGGAGTTCCGTATGCAAGCATCCACATAGCTGTCGTGCACTTCTGGATCGAGGTAAATCCAAGTGTGCCAGTGCAATCCATCTTGCACTTGAAGTAGCTGTCGAGCTCCCGGATGGAATTCACAATCCTGAGGAAAAGCTTTTGGCTCATCCGATAACGGCGCCAAAATGTTTTCTCACCGTGCAATGGAGCGTCGGCAAAGTAGTCCGAGTAAAGCATGCAATAGCCTTCCAGACGATGCCGGTTCTTTGCTTTCACCCGCCCAAGTGCCGAGCCACCTCGCCGCGACTTTTCACTGCTCGCGCACAGGTCGGTGAGGGCGGCGAGCACCATGAGATGCGCCTGCTCCTAGACATCGGCTTCGGCTTCCTCCTCCACCAATGCCGCGAGCGCCTCCTCATCTTTGGAGTCCATCGTCGGGCCAGGAAATTCACCGAACACCTTGTGGGCGAGGTGGACGCAAGCCCGCCGGTGTATAGACCCTGCGCGGCCGGAACGCCGGAAAAGTTGCCCAGACGGCAGCGAAGAGGCTGCCTCGGCGAAACCCCTTCTTTTTCCCGACGGGAGATGGTCTACCTAGCTACGGTGGGCGGTGGACGGTACCGGGATCGGCAGGGTGGCGGCCGAGCGCGGGGGGTAGGAGACGAATCTGGACAGGTGGCTTGACTTTTCGCCTGCCAATGTGGCCCCAGGAACGCTTTTCCCTTGCGGCGGAGCCCTCGAGCGCCCCCCAGTGCGCCGGGTTCGGCCTGCGATCGCCGGGCGCAAAAGCGGGTCGAGCCGGCGGAATTCGGCGTCTTGGGGGCGTGACTGGGCCGTTTTTTCGGCGCCGGCGCAAAAAAATCGCCTGGGGAAGCCGTTCTGGGGGCGCGGCTAGAGATGCTCTCAGCTACTTGTGCCCCAGACGCTGCTGGTACCTGCTCCCAGTATGGAGCTACGCAATTCATGCGCTATTGGAGTTAACCACATTGGAGAGTCCATGTACGGCTTGGACTGGAACAATCATCCGAGCGTGTTAGGGACTTAGGGTACGTTAAGTTTGTAGGCTAGCTCCTTTATATACTTGGGTACCCCTGTAGTAATATTTTGAATCAGATCAATAGAAAGAAAACAAAGATGACTGTCGGTGTCAAAACTGGCGGATCTCGGGTAGGGGGTCCCGAACTGTGCGTCTAGGCGGATGGTAACAGGAGACAAGGGACACGATGTTTTTACCCAGGTTCGGGCCCTCTCGATGGAGGTAAAACCCTACTCCTGCTTGATTGATATTGATGATATGGGTAGTACAAGAGTGGATCTACCACGAGATCAAGGAGGCTAAACCCTAGAAGCTAGCCTATGGTATGATTGTTGTTGTTGTCCTATGGACTAAAACCCTCCGGTTTATATAGACACCGGAGAGGGCTAGGGTTACACAGAGTCGGTTACACTGGTAGGAGATCTACATATCCGTATCGCCAAGCTTGCCTTCCACGCCAAGGAAAGTCCCATCCGGACATGGGACGAAGTCTTCAATCTTGTATCTTCATAGTCTTGGAGTCCGGCCGATAGTGATAGTTCGGCTATCCGGACACCCCCTAGTCCAGGACTCCCTCAGTAGCCCCTGAACCAGGCTTCAATGACGACGAGTCCAGCGCGCATATTGTCTTCGGCATTGCAAGGCGGGTTCCTCCTCCGAATAATTCATGGAAGATTGTGAACACCAGGATAGTGTCCGGCTCTGCAAAATAAATTCCACATGCCACCGTAGAGAGAATAATATTTACACAACTTCAATCTGTTGACGTATTTCGTGGCGTGACGTCACCCACGGCCAAGCCTTTACTCAAATCGTTTTTGTCATACCACCTCAGCGCGTTTAGCGAAGCGGTTTCCTTGGCACGTCTTGTCGAAGCAGAGATCGTGTTCCCCTTATTCCGGGATTCCCATCAATACGGACGTGGGTAACCCAACCGCGCCATTGATTGTGGCGCTTGGGAGATAAGCGAGTTTTACCAGGCCAGTAGGGACGCATAGTTTCATCCGCCCATATATAAGGGGATAAGGATCCACCTTTTTTACCTACGCCTTCTTCCTCCTTTGTTTATCCATCTCCGCGCACTCGAGCTCCACCGCCCAAGTCCGCACATCTCACCTCGACCTTCTCCAGCCATGTCCGGAGCGGGAGGCAAGTGGACGGCCTCCTCCGTTACGGAGGGGCACATCGAGAAGCTGCGCAGCGTCGGATACCTGTCCAGCGACATCGCACATCGGCTGCCCGACGAGGGGCAGCTCATCCCCACCCCCAGGCCCCATGAGAGGGTGGTATTCCTTCCCCATTTCCTCCGCGGACTGGGCTTCCCACTCCACCCCTTTGTCCGGGGGCTCATGTTCTACTACGGCCTGGATTTGCACGATCTGGCCCCAAACTTTATCCTCAATATCTCGGCGTTTATCGTCGTGTGTGAGGCCTTCCTCTGCATCCAGCCCCACTTCGGCTTGTGGCTAAAGACCTTCAATGTCAAGCTGAAGGTTGTGAAGGGCAGCCAAGCGGAGTGCGGAGGTGCCATGGTGGGCAAAATGCCCAACGTCACTTGGCTCGAGGGTGCCTTCGTGGAATCCATCAAAGGGTGGCAATCGGGGTGGTTCTACATCACCGAGCCATGTGACCCTAAATGGGCAGCGGCCCCCGAATTCAGATCTGGCATCCCCATGTAGCTCACCTCCTGGAAAGAGAAGGGCTTGCTATGGGGTAGTTCGAAAGAGCCGACCGGACTCCAGTCCTGTGTCCAGACCCTGGTGAACAAGAAGCTCAAGCTTGTCAATGTGATCCAGGTCATGCTCGTTCGCCGGATTCTCCCCTGCCAGCAACGGGACTTCAATTTGTGGGAGTTTGATCCGGCACAGCACCGGACTTTGAGCGGGCTCTTCGACACTACGTACGAAGCTGCCTGGAGGGTGCTGTTCAAGGGCGCCGAAGCTCCCGCATCCGCTACCGAAGATCGCGGATTCAGCACGCAGCGTCCGGCTAGCGAGGTAAGCTATGTTATCCTTTATGGGACACTTGCTTTTCATAGTTTGACTCTATGCGGGATCTAAACTCACAATGCCTTTAACAGGACTGGCAAAAGACGTCCGGACAGGTTAATTGTCCGGCTCCCCTTCCAGAGGACCCAGCAGATGCCCGTTTGACAGGGCTGCTGGTCCCGGCACTTTACGTGGTGTCGGAGAAGAAGGCCAAGAAGAAGGCCACGGGAACCCGAAGGAGTTCCCGGCGTTAGGTGGTATCGGACTCATCGTCCGATGACTCCGAGGCGGACTCCTCCCATGAGGACGAGGAGGAGAAGAAAGAGGCCTCTCCCCCAGCGGGGGGAGAGAAGAAAAGGAAGGCCTCCCCAACAAGGGAGGCCGAAGGGTCCAAGAAGGGAAGGACCCTTCCTCCGGATTGTTCTGCCAACGTTGGCGGCGGCGACGAGGAGTGGCCCTCAAGGGCCAAGCCCCTGGCAAGATCGTAAGTATCCGGACTCCTAGATGATTTACAATTTTTCTTTCTAATGCCGCATACAACCCTGTAGTCCGCCCAAGGACGATCTTCCTGCTTCGTCGAGCGGGTCCTTGGGCACGTCGGATATGGATTCCCTTCCGACCGCCTCCACTCCCCTGACGCTGATGATGTCGAGGTGGGATCCCAGGAGGGGACCCCCAGGAGGGGGAGGCTCCGGAGGTGCCGCAAGGCAACCTCTCGGATTTCGCACCGGAACCTGCAGTGGTTCCGGAGTCCGGCGGGCGGCCCCTTCGTAAGAAGGGCAAGACTGTGACACCAGCGGCCTCTGTCCAACCGGAGGCGCCGGATAACTTGCTGGAGGCGCTCGACGGTGCTTCCATCGAAGAAGAACACCGCACTGTCATGAGTGCGGTGATTCAGAAGGTTCAGCTCGCCAAGAGCGGGCTGACCGAAGCCTGCAGCAGCCTTCTAACAGGCTTTGAGGTAAGAATTTTAAGATATGTAATATAATACCGCATAGACAGTAGCCCCTGATGCTCGGTTCGGTGTTCGGAAACAAAAGCCGGACCGAGGATCTAAAAAGATATACGCAGGAGTCTGAAAAAATGTGTCAATATGGGATTGCAGACTGCGCTGCTGACCTCTGCCGCACTGACTGCAGAGGTCAATGCTTTGAAGCAGAGCCTTGAGCGGTCCGAGAGCAAGCTCGACCGTGCCAAGAAGCAGCTCGAGGACAAGGAAGGTGAGTAACACCGTATTAAAGTTGTACCTTACAGAAAATGATTTGGTTGCAAGAGAAATAACAAGGATAACATGGGTATTACAGGGGCCACAAACGAGGTGGCGACCCTAAAGGAGGCGGTGTCCGCGGCCGAACGCAATGCGGCTGCGGAGCGAGCCGAGCGAGAGAAGCAGGAGGCGCGGGTGGCGGAGGTGCAGCAAGAGCTCCAGGCTCTCGTGGAAAAGCACGAGGGTTTGGAGCGTGACTCGAAGACTCGAGAGTCCGAGCTTGCGTCGGCTCTTGAGAGTGCCAAAGCCGCTAAGGCCGAAACCCACAAGGCCCTCCAGGAAATCGAGGCGTTGAAGAAAATAGCGGCGGGTAAGGCATTTTTCATGCAAAGCAAGCATTTGAATGTGAATTACCTATTACTTACCCGAATTCGGAGCTCTCCAGGAGCGTTCGCAGATCTGCCCCGCAGCGTGTCCGATGCTGCCACTTTCTATAGGGCCGAGGAGGGGAGCTCGACGGAGAAGGTCTTCTAGTCTCAGTATGCTGAGGCCGGACATCCGGTGCCCCTTAGCGACCAGCTGAAGCAGCTAGTCGAGCTCCACAAGGTGGCCGAACAGGCCATGAAGGGCCTCATAGTTCAGCTGTGGCCCAAGGAGGCCATGCCTGGGAGCTACTTCGGCCTGGTGCGGTGGCTGGTGGATGCGTGTCCTTGGGTTGAAGTCGTCAAGCACTCCGCCTGCATTGAAGGTGCCCGTCGGGCCCTTGCCCGTGCAAAGGTGCACTAGGGCAGGATGGATGCTGAGAAGCTTGTGATGGACGCGCCACCGACGGGCAAGGAGTATCGCACGCCCGAAATGTATTATAAGAGTGTCCTGAAGGGTGCCCGCATGATTGCGGGTGAGTGCTCCAAAGATGTAATATTTGAGTAGACTCGCATTTTGTTATCCTGTGCGCTGAAAACTTTGTTCATATGCGCTAAGCAACGCTTGTTGATTTAAAATATTACCTTCTGTGCGGCCGTTTATCAAATCTGAGAGATGGCAAGTTGTCGGCTTCAGCCCCCATGCCATGAGTGCTGGGGTGTTCGGGATAAACTTGAGCGCTCTTGTTCCCATTTTTGGGTCCATCTAGGGAGGCGCTCAACACAACGAACGAGGCAACCGGACTTATAATGCTTGAACACTCTCACTTAGCCATAGAATTCTATAATTTTAAATTTCGGCGAAGCCCCTAGTATTCGGAAGACCGAGTTCGGGGCGCTATCCACGCCTGGGCCGGACAAAGCCGGTTCCTCGCTCTAAGCGGCATAAATCTTTAGGGACTCGAAAAAACCTCTCGAACAGCGACCAGCTCTCGCCTTATCATGACGGTCAGTTTTAGCTTTCTCCACTGAGGCACCCGCCCAGCTCAACTGGGGCGCAATCGCAGTGGTTCTCCCAGTGCTACCTTAGCCGATACAACGGAACGTAAGGTACCAAAACATGGGAGCCGGGCAAACCCAACTATTGACCCAAGACATGATTCGGAGCCGATGCATATAGTGCTATAAGTTCGGGGTGCCGCACTTGTGAAAGTGTTCGGACTTATCACACCATAATGTGGGGAACTTAAGCCCTTGGTGAATTTAGCCGTACCAGAGTGTACGGATGCGACATGTCATAAATGAACATATGTATAAGAAAGGAATGCAATTAAAGCAAAAAGTGATGCATTGTTTATTCAAGAAATACTGCCATGAATGCAGAACGATACAAATAGTGCGGTAAGCAAGGGATGGGACTATTAAACATGCCCCCCTCCAGGGGTAGGCTGCGGAATGGTGTATAAAACAGGTATAATGCTCGAAATGGAGACCACCTGGATACTCGTTGTAGCTTTTCTCCTTCCCTGGCTGTTGCATCGTGAGTTCGGCAGATCTGCTGCCGGACAGGGCCTCTGGTAAATGGAGTCATGTTGATTAAGAAAGAAGGAAAAAAGATGACACACTTGGGAGCCCCTGGTGTGGTTGAGCCGCACTCTGGGCCTGTCGTGGTCGTGCCCCTCCCCCTATGCCCATGGTATCTCCAGAGCGTAATGATGTACGTGAAGGACCATTCTGGCAATTTTGCAAGGGCTAGGGTTGGGGCCGCACTACTACGCGTGCTCGGTACGTGCCAGGTGGTCTTGTTGTATGTTACTCCGGGCGCGTTTAGCCGTGTCCGGTCGCTTAACGGCCGAACTCGAGAATTGCCTTAAGAGGCTGCTTTGTACTTCTGCCGCGAGAGGCGCTGTGTGTTCCTCCATTCGGAGGGAGCGTTCAGTGTTTCCGTTGACCGTGATGACTCCTCGAGGGCCTGGCATCTTGAGCTTGAGGTATGCATAGTGCGGTACCGCGTTGAACTTTGCAAACGCGGTCCGTCCGAGCAGAGCATGATAGCCGCTGCGAAACGGGACTATGTCAAAGATTAACTCCTCGCCTCGGAAGTTATCCGGGGATCCGAAGACCACTTCCAGTGTGACTAAGCCTGTACAATTGGCCTCTACACCTGGTATGACGCCTTTGAAGGTCGTCTTTGTGGGTTTAATCCTTGAGGGGTCTATACCCATCTTGCACAATGTATCCTGATAAAGCAGGTTCAGGCTGCTGCCCCGTCCATCAGGACTCTGGTGAGGTGAAATCCATTGACAATTGGCTCTAAAACCAATGCGGCGAATCCGCCATGGCGGATACTGGTGGGGTGGCCCCTTCGATCAAAAGTGATCGAGCAGGGGGACCATGGGTTGAACTTCGGGGCGACTGGCTCCATCGCATATACGTCCCTGAGTGCACGCTTCCGCTCCCTCTTGGGGATGTGGGTTGCGTATATCATGTTTAACGTCCGCACTTGTGGGGGGAAACCTTTCTGTCCTCTATTGTTCGGCGGTCGGGTCTCTTCCTCGTCATCACTATGCAGCCCCTTGTCATTGTTTTCGGCAATTAACTTGCCTGCCTGCTTGAATACCCAACAATTCCTGTTGGTGTGATTAGCTGGCTTTTCGGGGGTGCCGTGTATCTGGCACGAGCGATCGAGTATTCTATCCAAGTTGGACGGACCCGGAGTAGTTCTTTTGAATGGATTTTTCCGCTGACCGGGTTTGGAGCCTCTGAATCCGGTGTTGACTGCCGTATCCTCAGTGTTGTCGCCGTTAACGCAGCGTTTGTTTTTGTTGCGACGTGACCTGCCATTGCGGTCCTTGTAATCCGGACTGCCAGAATTTTTGCTGAGGTCGTTACTGCGGGCTAGCCAGTTGTCCTTTCCTGCGTAGAAGCGGGTCATGAGTGATGTGAGGGCTGCCATGGATTTCGGCTTTTCCTGTCCTAGGTGCCGGGCAAGCCACTCGTCGCGGATGTTATGTTTGAAGGCTGCGAGGGCCTCTGCATCCGGACAGTCGATGATTTGATTTTTCTTTGTTAAGAACCGTGTCCAGAATTGTCTGGCCGATTTGTCTGGCTGCTGAATTATGTGGCTTAGGTCATCGGTGTCTGGTGGTCGCACATATGTGCCCTGGAAGTTGTCAAGGAATGCGGCTTCCAGGTCCTCCCAACACCCAATTGATTCTGCTGGCAAGCTGTTAAGCCAATGCCGAGCTGGTCCTTTAAGCTTGAGTGGGAGGTATTTGATGGCGTGAAGATCATCGCCGCGGGCCATGTGGATATGAAGGAGATAGTCCTCGATCCAAACCGCGGGGTCCGTTGTGCCATCATAGGATTCAATATTCACGGGTTTGAACCCTTCGGGGATTTGATGATCCATTACTTCATCTGTGAAGCATAGTGGGTGTGCGGCGCCTCTATATTGGGCTATATCACGACGTAGCTCGAGCGAGCTTTGTCTACTGTGTTCGGCCCGGCCAGAGTTGCTGTATCCGGCGCAATGGTCATCGTCGCGCATCGTGGGGCGCCCACGCAATCTGTAGATCGATCTTGATTGTCTTGCCTTATCCTCCAATATGTCTTGCAAGTCTGGCGCATTCCCCTGTGGCTTCGTACTTTTCGAGCGGTGTCGGGGTACGGTTCTAGTGGAGGGCCTAGAGGCCTCTGTCGTGGCCACGAGGTGGTCGGTCAGCCGTATTGTGTGCTGGTGATGCAGGTTTATATGCCTCCTCCTCTAATCGGGGGAGCAGCTTGCGTTTGGGGTAGCTTTTGGAGGGGCGTTCGAGTTCATGCTCTTCGGCCGCAAGGACTTCAGTCCATGTGTCGGCTAGCAGATCTTGATCAGCTCTAAGCTGTTGCTGCTTTTTCTTGAGGCTGTTCGCCATGGCCATAAGCCTGCGTTTGAAACGCTCTTGTTCAACGGGATCCTCAGGCACGACGAATTCGTCGTCGTCGAGGCTTGCCTCGTCTCCAGAGGGAGGCATGTAATTATAATCCTCTACCTCTTCGTCTGCCGCTCTCTCATGAGGGCTGGCTTCTCCGTCCTCCTGTGCTGAATCTTGCTCGAGGGGGTTGTCTTCGGCACTATCTGGGGTGTTATTATCTTCGATGCTGGAATCTCCATTCTTGCTGTGGCGGGATTTAGAGCGGCGCCGCTGACGCTGGCGCTTAGGCTGCTTCTTGGAGGAGTCTTCCTCCACTGCTTCCTCGCCATTCCCATCCTTTGGGATGTCCACCATGTATATATGTCATATGACGAGGTGGTCTTCCAGTGCCCCATAGGCGCTGGTTCTTGGTCGTCTCCGGCATCGTTGTCCATACCGTCGATGTCTTCGGAGTCGTAGTCTAGCATGTCGGTTAGATCGTCGATAGTGGCTACAAAGTGGGTGGTGGGTGGGGTTTGAATTTCTTCATCGTCCGCATCCCAACCGTCCTGACCGCAGTCCGGCCAGGGCTCTCCTGATAACGAGAGATATTTTAGCGAATTCAGGATGTCGCTGAAAGGTGAGTGTTGAAAGATGTCCGCGGCGGTGAACTCCATGATTGGCGCCCAATCGGATTCGATTAGAGGGGGCGCGGGAGGTTCGGAGTCCGACAAGGAGTCCGGCACCTCGGAGTCACGAGCTTCACAAGGGACAAGGTCAGTATTCGGCTCCATCGCCGTAGATGTTGCAGCCCCCGAGGCGGCGTCTAGCCACTCGTCCTCGATCTGCGCAGCCGGCTCCGAATTGAGGATCGGAGCGGACTCGTGTGCGGCCTCCAGGACTCTGTCCGGCAGCAGAACTAAATCATGCCCGTCGTGACAGTGCGGCGCGCTCAGCTGTGGCTCGAATCCATCGAAGATCAAGTCTCCGCGGATGTCAGCCGTGAAGTTTAGACTTCCAAATCTGACCTGACGGCCAGGGGCGTAGCTTTCGATCTGCTCCAGATGGCCAAGCGAATTGGCCCACAGTGCAAACCCGCTGAATACGAAGATCTGCCCGGGGAGAAAAGTCTCACCCTGGACTGCATCATTGGTGATGATCGAAGGAGCCATCGAGCCTATTGGCGACGACACAGAGGAACTCTCAATGAAAGCACCAATGTCGGTGTCAAAACCGGCGGATCTCGGGTAGGGGATCCCGAACTGTGCGTCTAGGCGGATGGTAACAGGAGACAAGGGACACGATGTTTTTACCCAGGTTCGGGCCCTCTCGATGGAGGTAAAAACCCTACTCCTGCTTGATTGATATTGATGATATGGGTAGTACAAGAGTGGATCTACCACGAGATCAAGGAGGCTAAACCCTAGAAGCTAGCCTATGGTATGATTGTTGTTGTTGTCCTACGGACTAAAACCCTCCGATTTATATAGACACCGGAGAGGGCTAGGGTTACACAGAGTCGGTTACACTGGTAGGAGATCTACATATCCGTATCGCCAAGCTTGCCTTCCACGCCAAGGAAAGTCCCATCCGGACACGGGACGAAGTCTTCAATCTTGTATCTTCATAGTGTTGGAGTCCGGCCAATAGTGATAGTTCGGCTATCCGGACACCCCCTAGTCCAGGACTCCCTCAATGACCGATACGGTCATGTGGCCATCAACTCATGTTTCCTCTTTTTTCTCAGGTTCGTGTGCTTCGAGTGATCAAATCGAACAGCCAGCGGCGTGTTGTTACGTGCCTGTGCTACCTATGCAGATCGACCCAACAGCTAGTTATATTGCTTCCTTTGTACGTGTATCTCTTGCCGTCTATGTTCAGACCGAACCGATTTTTTTTTGCGAAAATCAGACGGAACCGATTCAGCTCGGAAATTCCTCGAGCTAGCCTCATATGCGTGTATCAACGAAAAGCACTTGGCTATACCGTTGTTGAGGTCGGACCAGCGCCAACAGCGGTGATGGTGGCCGGGCTCGTCAAAGTGCAGGTGACGATAGCGTGAGTGGAGCGGCGCATCCCCGGAGACAGCGAACGTCCTACTTCTATATATGTATTTACATAACAGACGTACAGACTAGAGGTATAAGAACGGTCCCGTTGCTGAGTCCTAAGTATAAGAATTGCTGTCATTTTTGTGCTGCAAAAGGGACATGGAATGGAACTGAGCAGCCATGAAGAAAGTCGGGAGCACGGATCGATTGCATGCAGCCCCGTCCCGCCCGCGCACGATAGCATGCATGCATGCACACATGCGGTGGTACCACACTAAGAAAATTTGTTGCTGTGTGCTGTCCACACATCGATCCAGTGATCAACTGCATAGCAGGTTTGGTGGTGCTGCGGCAGATCCCTACGTTGAAGCGGCGGAGTAGGAGTAGTGTTTATTTCTTTTCTTTCTCCAGTGGGACCTTTGTAAGGTAGAGAGAGGGTTCTATTGTGTTTGACCAGTCAACAAGTAAAATACGAAGCTGTTCGCTGAGATAGTGACCGTATAATCACCTCAAGTCGTACATAGTGACCGTATTGATCATATTCTTAAGTACAATGACCAAAGTGAGCTTTCGACACAAGTTCGACGACAGCGGATGCATTTTACTCCAACCGAAACCAGAGGCAGCGAGGTTTGTATCGACTATCGAGTGAGGGTTGCGCGTGTAAGAGCGATTTCAGTCTGTGTAGACCCATTTTAGTCTGGACGTTTCGGAGCGCCATGCTGCAGACCATAGTTGAACAGGCAACGACGAGGGTAACCCTGCTGCTTGTTCCCCCAAATTTCCTCCTCTGTTATTTCTAAATTTAATCACTGAATAGACTTTACTTGAAGATCATCACCGACTAAGCTAACAAGGTCATGTTCACATCCACTCTATCTACACACACCAATCATGATTACGGGATTTGCAATCGTGGAAGTACACTTTGAAATCGACAACACATTTGCATTCCAATTTTGTTCTCCAACATCACCCAAAAGAAAAAAAACGCAACAATAAGGTGTTGATACTCACTATGGAGAGAAGCAGAACGGAGGAGGCGTAGGAGATGCTGTCTGATGGGAAGAAGTGGGGCGGAAGAGGCGCGCCGTCGCGCAGCGCAGGACGGAGCGTACGCTTCGGCGCGAATGGATGAAGTCCGGCGGGGGCAAAAGAGTCAGACCTGTCAGATTTTGGGTTCCGGCAAAACCCTTGAGGTTCGAACACTGGGGTGCGCACGAAGATTTCCCCCTACCGAATCTCGATCTCAGCCTCGCCGTGATCTCTAACTTAGCTCGATGAACTCACAACACAAGAGACACAAGATTTATACAGGTTCGGGCCACCATTGTGGTGTAATACCCTACTCCTGTGTGGTGGTGGTGTAACTATGAAGAAGCTATGATGAGCCCGGATTCCAACAAATGTCTTGAGGCCAAATCCGAGATAGGATCCATGTGTGAGAACGAAGTATGCACTTTGGTGGACTTGCCCGATGATCGGCAAGCCATTGAGTATAGATGGATCTTTAAGAAGAAGACAAACGTTGATGGTAATGTCACCTTCTATAAAGCTCTACTTATTGCAAAAGGTTTCTGACAAGTTCAAGGGGTTTACTATGATGAGACTTTCTCACCTGTAGCGAATTATGTTAGCAATTGCTGCATTTTTCAATTATGAAATCTGCCAGATGGATGTGAAAACCGCTTTCCTTAAGGAAGAGTTGTATATGATGCAACCTGAAGGTTTTATGGACCCTAAGGATGCTAAAAAGGTATGCAAGCTCCAGCGGTCCATCTATCGACTAGTGCAAGCATCTTGGAGTTGGAATATACACTTTGATGAGGTGATCAAAGCTTTTGGGTTTATACGAAGTTTGTGAAGAAACTTGTATTTACAAGAAAGTGGGTGGGAGCTCTATAGTTTTTGATAGTATATGTGGATGAATATTGTTGATTGGAAATGATGTAGAATTTCTGGAAAGCATAAAGGGTTGTTTGAAAGGATTTTTTCAAAGGAAGATCTGTGTAAAACTATTGGGCATCAAGATCTATAGAGATAGATCAAGACGCCTGATAACACTTTCACAGAGCACATGCCTTGACAAGATTTTTAAGCAGTTTCAAATGGATTAGTCAAAGGAGTTCTTTCCTGTATTGTTAGGTGAGAAGTTGAGTAGGACTGAAAGCTCAACCACAACAGAAGAAAGAGAAAGGATGAACGTCATTCCCTATACTTCAGCCATAGGCTCTATAATGTATGCCATGCTGTGTACCATACCTGATGTGTGCCTTGCCATGAGTCTGGCAAGGGGGTACAAGAGTGATCCAGGCGTGGATTGATACGTCTCCAACGTATCTATAACTGATTGTTCCATGCTATTATATTATTGGTTTTGAATATTTTATATGCATTAATATGCTATTTTATATTATTTTTAGGACTAACCTATTAAAATAGAGCCCAATGCCAGTTCCTGTTTTTGTCCTTGTTTTTGAGTTTTGCAGAAAAGGAATATCAAACAGAGTCCAAATGGAACGAAACTTTTGCGATGATTTTTCTTGGACCAGAAGACACCCACCAAACTTGGAGTTGAAGGCAGGGGAGTCTCGAGGACTCCACAAGCCACAGGGGCGCGCCCTAGGGGGTGGCGCGCCCTGAGGGCTTGTGGGCCCCTCGGAGATCCCCCAACCCTAATTCTTCCTCTATAAATTCCCAAATATTTCAAAACGACCAGATGTGTCCACCAAAAATACTTTTCCGCCGCCGTAACCTTCTGTACCCGTGAGATCCCATCTTGGAGCCTTTTTCGGCATCCTATCGAAGGGGGATTCGATCATGGAGGGCTTCTACATCAACTCTATTGCCCTTTAACTAAAGCGTGACTAGTTTACTTCAGACCTACGGGTCCATAGCTAGTAGCTAGATTGCTTCTTCTCTCTCTTTGATCTTCAACACAAAGTTCTCCTCCATGTTCTTGGAGATCTATCTAATGTAATATTCTTTTGTGGTGTGTTTGTCGAGATCTGATGAATTGTGGATTTATGATCAGATTATCTATGAATATTATTTGAATCTTCTCTTAATTCTTATATGCATGATTTGATATCTTTGTATTTCTCTTTGAACTATAGGCTTGGTTTGGCCAACTAGATTGGTTTTTCTTGCATTGGGATAGGTGCTTAGTTTTGGGTTCAATCTTGCGGTGTCCTCACCCAGTGACAGTAGGGGTAGCGAGGCACACATTGTATTGTTGCCATCAAGGGTAAAAAGATGGGGTTTTCACCATATTTCTTGAGTTTATCCCTCTACATCATGTCATCTTGCTTAAAGTGTTACTCTGTTCTCTTGAACTTAATACTCTAGATGCAGGCAGGAGTCGGTCGATGTGTGGAGTAATAGTAGTAGATGCAGAATCGTTTCGGTCTACTTGACACGGACGTGACGCCTATAGTCATGGTCATTGCCCTTGGATATTGTCATAACTTTGCGCTTTTCTATCAATTGCTCGACTGTAATTTGTTCACCCACCGTATGTTTTGCTTCAAGAGAGAAGCCTCTAGTGAAACCTATGGCCCCCGGGTCTATTTTCCATCATATATTTTTAGATCTATAAACCAAAAAACCCAAAAATACCTTGCTGCAATTTATTTGTTTTTACTTTACTTTATGTTTTAGAAATCTTGTATACCTATCTCTATCAGATCTCACCATTGCAATTGACCGTGAAGGGATTGACAACCCCTTTATCGCGTTGGGTGCAAGTGTTTGATTGTTTGTGCAGGTGCATAGATTGGGGACTTGCTTGTATCTCCTACTGGATTGATACCTTGGTTCTCTAACTAAGGGAAATACTTATCTCTACTTTGCTGCATCACCCTTTCCTTTTCAAGGGAAAAACCAACGCAAGCTCAAGCAGTAGCAGGAAGAATTTCTAGCGCCGTTGCCGGGGAGATCTACATCAAGCCTACCAACTACCCACCATGAACTCTTATCTCTTGTATTACATCATTCGCCATTTGCCTCTCGTTTTCCTCTCCCCCACTTCTAAAACGATTTTCAGAAAAATACAAAAAGATTTGCCTTTTTATTCTCCCTTCTTCCGTTTGTCTTTTAGTCAGCTTTTTGGTTGCTTGTGTGCTAGATGGCTTGCTTTGTCCCGATGACTCAAGAGAATACCAAGTTGTGTGACTTTTCCAACACTAATAATAATGATTTTATTAGCACTCCGATTGCTCCCGCCACTAGTGTGGAATCTTGTGAAATTAATGCCGCTTTGTTGAATGTTGTTATGAAAGATCAATTTTCTGGCCTTCCTAGTGAAGATGTCGCATCCCATCTAAATACTTCCATTGAGTTGTGTGATATGCAAAAGAAATAAGATGTGTATAATGATATTGTTAAATTGAAGCTATTTCCGTTCTCTCTACGAGATCATGCTAAAACCTGGTTTTCATCTTTGCCTAAAAATAGTATTGATTCATGGAATAAATGTAAAGATGCTTCCAAGTATTTTCCTTCCGCTAAGATCATCTCCCTTAGAAATGACATTTTAAGCAACTTGATCATGAACATGTTGCACAATCTTGGGAGAGGATGAAATTGATGATAAGAAATTGCCCTACTTATGGTTTAAGTTTGTGGATGATTATACAAAAAAAATATGCGGGGTTGAATTTTGCATCTAGAAATCTTTTGGATTTCACCGTGGGTGGTACTTTTATGGAAATCACACTAGGAGAAGCAACGAAACTCGTAGATAATACTATGGAAAATTATGGCATACCGAAAGATCTTCCACTAATAAAAAAGTGCAGGCGATTGAAGAAATTAATACTTCGAGTGGAAAGATGGATGAATTAATGATATTGTTTGCTAGTAAGAGTGCTTCTATTGATCCTCAAGATATGCCTTTGTCTTCTTTGATTGAGAATAATAATGAATCTATGGACGTGAATTTTGTTGGCAGGAACAATTTTGGTAACAATGCGTATAGAGGTAATTCCAGCCATAGGCCGTTTCCTAGTAATTCCTCTAATAATTATGGTAATTCCTACAAAAATTCTTATGGAAATTATAATAATACGCCCTCTGGTCTTGAGAACAATATTAAAGATTTTATTAATTCTCAAAAGAATTTCAATGCTATGGTTGAAGAAAAATTGCTCAAGATTGATGATTTGGCTAGGAACGTTGATAGAATTTCGTTTGAGATTGATTCTTTGAAAAATAGATTTATGCCACCCAAGCAAGAGCCTAATATTGGGGATGCCCAAGTCACCCCAAGGTAATATTCGAGTACAACCAAGCATCTAAGCTTGGGGATGCCCCGGAAGGCATCCCCTCTTTCGTCTTCAATCCATCTGTAAATTTACTTGAGGCTATATTTATATTCACCACATGATATGTGTTTTTCTTAGAGCGTCTTGTATGATTTGAGTCTTTGATTTTAGTTTGCCACAATCATCCTTGCTGTACACTGATAATCCCCAAGTGCAAGGAATCATTGTAGCAATTTCCAAAGGTGGAAGTGATAAGTATGGAGTGTTGAACCCACAAGGAGCTAAAGGTAAGATCAATATTCTATCAAGTCCTATCTGCCACTGATACAACTCTACGTACACTGAACATTTGCTTTCATCTAGAAACGATAAATAAAACTATGTTGTGGGTATGAAGAGGATAACTTTGCATGGTATCAGAGAGCTAAAATATAAAAGTAGGTGTTGTTATCATAAAGTTAGAATATATTACTTAAGTATTATGAATAGTGAGTGTGGAATAATGATTGGTTGGTGTGCGGAATTATCCTAAGCAATTGTTAAAAAATCGGTAATCATTATTGCAATTTCATATGAGGGAGAGGCATAAGCTAACATACTTTCTCTTCTTGGATCATATGCACTTATGATTGGAACTCTAGCAAGCATCCGCAACTACTAAAGATAATTAAGGTAAAACCCAACCATAGCATTAAAGTATCAAGTCCTCTTTATTCCTGTACGCCATGACCCACTTATCCGTGTTTGTGTTTCTGTCACTCACGCAATGCAGACAATAAGCAAACCATGAACATATTGCAAACCCTACAATGGGGATCCCTCACGCTTGCGCAACACAGAGGGCACCATAGGACAACACCAATAATAAAACATACAACTCATATCAATCTAGATCATCAATCAACCCAAAGACAAAGGAGATCTACTCAAAACATCATAGGATGGCAACACATCATTGGATCATAATATGTGGCATAAAGCACCATGTTCAAGTAGGTGATTACAGCGGGGTGCGGGAGAGTGGACCATGAAAAAGAGATGAGGAAGGTGATGATGATGGTGATGTTGATGAAGACGATCACCGCGGCGATGATTCCCCTCCCGACGGCACTCCAGCGCCACCGAGAGAGAGGAGGAGAGGTTCTCCCTCTTGTGCTTCCTCCTCCATGGCCTCCCCCCTGGATGGGGAGAGTTTCTCCCTCTATTCCTTGGCCTTCATGGCGATGATGGCCCCTCTGAGATCCTCCCCCATGGCCTCCGGTGATGATGGCCCCCTCCGACAGCGTGCCAGAGAGGGCCTAGATTGATTTATCATGGTTCTGGAGGCTTGCGGCGGCGGAACTTCCGATCTCTCCTCTGTTCTGTTTTTTTGGATTTATAGGAGGAATTGGCGTCGGTTTCATGCCAAGGGGGCCCACGAGGAGTCCATGAGGTAGGAGCACACTCCCGGGGGGAGGGGGAGGGCGCGCCCTCCACCCACATGGTGGCATTGGGACTCCCCTCCGGTAGCCTTTTGTTCCAGTATTTCTTATATTTTCCAAAAATATTCTCTATTGATTTTCAGCGCATTCCGAGAACTTTTATTTCTGCACAAAAACAACACCACGATAGTTCTGCTAAAAACCGCGTCAGTTCGGGTTAGTTCTAATCAAATCATACCAAAATCATGTACAAATATTATAAACATGGCATGAATACTTCATAAATTATAGATACGTTGGAGACGTATCAGCATCCCCAAGCTCAATTCCTGCTCGTCCTCGAGTAGGTAAATGATAAAAGAAATAATTTATGAAGTGTGAATGATAGCAAGTGCACAGGTTTGATCAATGATAATTTCGGTCACCTTTTCTAGCATCATTATATATCATAACAGTAGCTCAACTCATAAAACTTCTCATGATCAAGTAACAAGTTATTAACATGTTAAAGTATAGATCATAAACTTTCTTGAAAACTAACAAACTATGTTCTCAGTCATCAAACAATTGCAATTCATCTTATTTTTAGGAAGGGTCTATGTAAGAGCTTTGATTTAGCAAATTCCACATACTCAACTATCATTTAATCTTTCACAATTGCTAATAGTCACGTGATATTTATGGGTTCAAAGTTTTAATCAGACACAGAGGAATATAGGGGCTTATAGTTTCGCCTCCCAACCTTTTACCTCAAGGGTAATGTCAACAATAATAATTTATGAAAGCCTTCATCCAAGTGGATATATATCTGGATCGCTCCAACACAAAGTGCTTGCCGAAGGAAAAAGTGTAAAAAGGAAAGGTGATGATCACCAAGACTCTTGTATAAGGGTAGAAGATAAAAGTAAAAGATAGGCCCTTCGCAGAGGGAAGTAGAGGTTGTCATGCACTTTTATGGTTGGATGCACAAAATCTTAATGCAAAAGAACATCACTTTATATTGCCGCTTATGATAAAGACCTTTATTATGCAGTTCATCGCTTTTATTTCTTCCATATCACAAGTTCGTATAAAGCTTATTTTCTTCACACTAATAGACCATACATATTTAGAGAGCAATTTGTATTGCTTGCGCCGATGACAACTTACTTGAAAGATCTTACTCAATCCATAGGTAGGTATGGTGGACTCTCACGGCAAAACTGGTTTAAGGGATTTTTGGACGCACAAGTAGTATTTCTACTTGGTGCAAAGAATTTGGCTAGCATAAGAGGGAAAGGCAAGATCAACATGTGGGATGATACAAGACAATATAACTTCTATTCGGATATAAGAAAACATAACCCATTAAGTTGTCTTCCTTGTCCAACATCAAATTTTTAGCATGTCATATTTTAATGAGTGCTCATGATTACAAATGATGTCCAAGATAGTATATTTATATGTGAAATCTCTCTTGCTTCAATATTCTTTCATGAATTGTTCTAGTGACCAATATTGCGTTTCCTAACAATAAATTTACCACCTATACTTATTATGTGTGAAGTCATTACTCCCCATGGTATAAGCTGTGAAACATATATAAGTTCTGATTTATGATATTCAATTCATTCAACCATTTACTCATAGGATATACGTGAAGCAGTGAGTAAATGTCAAACTATTCCAAAAAGATATAAGTGAAGGATAATGAGTAGTCAAATAATTAACTAGCCATTCTCTCTCATTCAAGATTTCATATCCAATGGTTTTATTCAAACAGCAAGTAAAATTGAAAATACGCTCCAAGCAAATCATATATCATATGACGAATAAAAATATAGCTCCGAGTAAGGTATACCGATGGTTTTGAAGACGAAAGAGGGGATGCCTTCCGGGGGCATCCCCAAGCTTAGGTGCTTGAGTCTTCCTTGAATATTACCTTGGGGTGCCTTGGGCATCCCCAAGCTTAGGGTCTTTCCACTTCTTATTCTCCTCATATCGATATCTCACCCAAAACTTGAAAACTTCAATCACACAAAACATAATGGAACTTCATGAGATGGGTTAGTATGATAAAGAGTAAATCATTCACTTTGGTACTGTCAAAGACAAGATTCATAATTGCTCTCACACAATGCCTACTGTACCATATCATTTCTACAATTTATATTGAGCAATATAAGCCATAGAAACTAGAAAACAAGCAAACTATGCATTGAAAACATGATATGTGAGAAACAGAACAGTCTGTAATGATCTGAACAGAAACCAAACTTCTAATACTCCAAAAATTCTGAAACATTAGGACAACCTGGGAAATTTGTATATCAATCTTGGGTAAAAAATTCAGATCAAAATCACGCTTTTGTGATTTTTTAAAATTCTGGCAATGAGTGCAAAAGTTTCTGTTTTTCAGCAAGATCAAATCAACTATGACTGTAAGCCATCCCAAAGGTCTTACTTGGCACTTTATTGAAACAAAAGCTATAAACATTATTACCGCAGTAGCTTAATCATGTGAACACACAAAAATAGTAAGGATAAATATTGGGTTGTCTCCCAACAAGCGCTTTTCTTTAATGCCTTTTTAGCTAGGCATGATGGTGTCAAAGATGCTCATATGAAAGATAAGAATGAAAACATAACGAGAGCATCATGAAGCATATGACTAGCACAAGTCTAACCCACTTCCTATGCATGGGGATTTTGTGAGCAAACAATTTATGGGGAAAAGAATCAACTAACATAGGAAGGCAAAACAAGCATAACTTCAAAACTTTAACCACATAGAGGGGAAACTTGATATTATTGCAATTCCAACAAGCATATATTCCTCCCTCATAATAATTTTCAGTAGCATCATGAATGAATTCAACAATAAAACCATCACATAAAGCATTCTTTTTGTCGACGGAAACGACACCTATAGGATCACAGGAATCCCTACTACGGTCGCGGGGCGCTGGGCGGTGAGGAGAGCAGGATCAGCAGTCAGTACGAGCACACGGATCATTTACCTAGGTTCGGGCCGCAAAGATTCGTAACACCCTAGTCCTGCTTTGATGTGTGTATTTGTGTTCTTGAGGTTCTTGAACTAGCTACAATGGGCGCAACTTTTGTCCAAAAGTCCGAATCCTTCTCCTAGATGCCTCGGACCTCCTTTTTATAGGCAAGGGGATCACCACAGTGGCATTAGGGTACTGTGATCGAGCCTATCGCTAGCTATTACAGGACAAGACGCATATAATGCACCCCTGATGTGTCCCCTCCACTTTACCGCCGCTTCGCCCCGTCTCGACACGCGCCTGGGCCAGCGAGGCGGCCAGCGCCATGTAGGATGGCAGGCTGCTGAGGTGGAGCGGTGGCAGGGCCTTCACGAAGATTTGCATGCCACCACGTAGGCATGCGCTGAGTTGGCTGACAAGCCTTGTGCTGACACGCAGGTTCCTGCCCAGCTGGTGGGCTGGCAGCTGCATGGGAGCGGTGGTAGAAGCTTGGCGGGTGCGGTCCTGGCTGTGGCCTCGCAGATGTCCTCGGCAAGGGCCTTGCCGGGGGCCCCGGCAAGGGTCTTGCCGGGGGTCTTGTGGGTTTCCTCGGCGAGGATCTCGCCGAGGTTCGTCGTCTTCTACTCTTCTGATTTGAAGTGTTCTTCGTCTTCACAAAGATCTGCATGCCACCATGGGGGCGCTCCTGAGCCTTGGTCCCAACGCGGTTGGCGGCGCTGGAGGAACTAGGGCTCAAGGGTGGCGCGCCCTGCTGGCGTCAGATAGGCTGTCTCGGCAAGGGTCTTGCCGGGGCCGTGGGGCTGCCCCGGCAAGGACCTTGCCGGGGGAAACCACTTTGCCTTCTTACTATTTATGCCTTTGTCTTGGCATTGCTTCGATTCTGTGTTGTGGCTCTGATTTCCTGTCCCTGCCCTGCTTAGGTGTGGTCGTGGGCGCGGCTCTGACTGCCCGTGCACAAATAAGGGGTACAAAAAGAGTGCCCCTATTTTAGTACACCGACAGGAGCCCCCGGGCCTGGGCCACACATAAGCGCGGCATGTTGTTGGGCCAGGCCCAGAACGATGCATGGACAAGCGGGGCGGTTTTTACCGCGGTAACTTTCCGTCTGCTGCGCTTCCCCAAGACGACCGTCGAACACGCAGCATGGGGGTCGTGCGTGATGTGGGGGGCATGCGTGGGGTGGTCGCAGCAGGCATGTGTCATGTTGCATTAAATGGGAAAGGAGGAGGCCCACGTCTTCCCCATAAAAAAGGAATAACCGCGGGCACGCGGCTTATTTACCTCCCTGTGCTTCACCCAAACTCGTCGTCGCCATCCCCATCTTCTTCTTCCTCAAGCTCTTGCTCGCTGCTGCTGTGCTTCCCACCGCCCCCAGCCTCTCACTCTCTTCCTAGCCGCCATGGCGCCCAAATCTGGCAAGGGCAAGGGCGTGGCCGAGGATACGAGGGAGAAGGAGAAGCCGGAGAGCAAGGCAGCGGTGCGGCGGGCGCAGGCCGCCTACTTCGTCCCGTTGACCGTCGACGCGCTCGAGCTCAGGGACTACTACAAGCCGTTGTGGGGGGCGGCGACGTCAGCGCAGCCCACCATGCGTGCCCTCCCCACGGAATGCAAGTGAGGCGACCCGAAATGGTACCCTTTCTTCGTTGACTTTTTCTTCTGCGGGCTCTGCCCCCCTTTTTCTGACTTCTTCAACGATATCATGTGCACCTTCAGCCTCCACTTGCTGGATCTTACGCCGAATGCCGTGGCGCACCTAGCGTATTTCACCCATCTTTGCGAGGGTTTCGCCGGAGTGGTGCCCAACATGGCGCTTTTCCGCCACTACTTCTCCCCCCGCATCCAACCTAAGGGTGCTCTTTTTGGGACCGTCGCCTGGATCCTGAGGATTCAGGAGAGAGGCGCGTACCTAGACGGCACCACGAAGGAGAGGTGGGAAGAGTGGCGGGGCTAGTGGTGCTAGATCATGGAGAAGGATCCACCGGAGTTCTGCCGGGGCGTTCGTCGGAAGCCGCTGCCTCGCGGCGCAAACTGGAGCGACCTCGACCCCAACGACAAGAAGTTCTCAATCGCCACCACCAGGATCCGCCGCCTTACCGAGGCCGGGCTCACCCTCGAGATGATCGCGGCGGATTTCATCCGCCGCCAAATCGCTCCGCTGCACAAGAAGGGGAGGCCGGCCTGGGATTTCAGGAACGCGGCCGACATCATGCGGCTCCACACAGGCCTGCAGAACAACTTCACGGTGCTGGGGCACTCCTGGTATTGCTGGAGGCTCTTCCAGCTCGAGGAGTACGCCGATGGCAAGGTGAGGAGGACCGGCAAGGCTATGAAGTCCGGCAAGGTTGTCAAGGGGCCCTTGTTCGGGCTGCCACCGGGAGTGGTCCCGTTGAGCAACAACTCCCGGTAGGCCGAAATCTTGGCCATGATGCCATGCTTCGACGTGCACGGTCTCGACCCGTCCTGGGTCGAGCCCCCGGCACACGAGGTGGAGGAGTGGGATTCGGCCCGCTGCACTTTGTTGCAGGCGCAAGACAAATACCAGGCCAAGGCCGAGCAGCTCTCCCACGCCAATGACTCCATCAAGGACCTGAAGCTTAAGCTGGAGGGTCTTGAGAAGACGCTCACAGATGCCACAAACCGGGAGGGAGCCCTGACCAAGACCCTGGCGGAGGAGAAGCAGCAACGGAGGAATGATGCCGCCAATCACGCAGATCTCGTGAAGGGCAATAAAATATGGACCGACCGCCTCGCCGATGTCACCAACAGGATCACCAAGCAGCTGGCCGACATGAAGATGCTGGAGGTGAGGTATGCCCTAGAGCCAGGCATGAGCCACCACGCCAAGCTGACCTTGTTCTTTGAGGGCGTTCTTGATGCCCTGGAACGGCTCGAAGCCAACCGGGCGAGCTCCTTGGCCAACGAGTCCCGGATGATTTGCTAGGGCGCCATGACCAAGGTTCTCACCAAGCTGGCGTTCTAGAACCCCGACCTCGACTTCGATGCCACGCTGGACAGCTTGTCGGGCGATGCAGACCTCTCCGGGGTCAAGGAGCGCATCGAGCCCATCATCAGCCGTGTCGGCGGAATCCAGAGGTTGGAGGGCCAGCGCCGGGACTAGGTGTCCCGTTTCCTATTGCCGCTGCAAGTTCATGACCAAGACAATTCTCATCTTTAGTTAGAACCGCAACAACAATTTGTGTAATATAACTCTGCAGTACTTTTAATATGGTGCATGTTATTTCCTTGTTTATTCTTTCTCTGTACGTCCACCCTACGCTTACTGGGTAGGCCTGCCGGCGCATAAACCCAAACCGCTGCGCTTCAAAAGACGGATCCTTTAGCGGCCGGCAGGGCATGCTTGCCACCGTGCAAACTACCTTGCCGTTCTCAGCGCAGCCGCCCGAACTGCCGAGCCGACTCGAGGTAGAGCGAGAGCGTTGCCGATAGCGAAAGGCCACCCTGCCGCTCCCGACGCAGCCGCTCGATCTGTTGAGCAGACTCGAAACAGACCAAGAGCATTGCCGATAACAGAAGGGCCCCACTGCGTGCAAGTTTCCCATAGAGAGGAAAGATCTTCGAGGAATATAACCTTATATAAGAAGGAATCGTTCGAAGTTTTTGCATGACTTACCTTTTTATTTGTCGTTGCGTGACGCTCGCCGCGTCCGCCGACGGGGCTGCTCGCTTGGTCGCCTTCTTCCTCGGAAGCCATGGCGATGAAGAGCTACGCTACTAGCTGCTAAACTAGATGCTCACTGCTATGCCCCCTACCTGGCACGCCAAAGATGTCAGTGGAAACGACACCTATGGGATCACAGGAATCCCTACTACGGTCGAGGGGCGCTGGGTGGTGAGGAGAGCAGGATTAGCAGTCAGTACGAGCACGCGGATCGTTTACCCAGGTTCGGGCCGCAGAGATGCGTAACACCCTAGTCCTGCTTTGATGTGTGTATTTGTGTTCTTGAGGTTCTTGAACTAGCTACAATGGGCGCAACTTGTCCAAAAGTCCGAATCCTTCTCCTGGATGCCTCGGGACTCCTTCTATAGGCAAGGGGATCGCCACAGTGGCACACAGGAGGTGGCATCAGGGTACTATGATTGAGCCTATCGCTAGCTATTATGTGATAAGACACATTTAATGCGCCCCTGACGTGTCCCCTCCACTTTACCGCCGCTTCGCCCCGTCTCGACATGCGCTTGGGCCAGCGAGGCGGCCAGCGCCATGTAGGCTGGCAGGCTGCTGAGGTGGTGTGGTGGCGGGGCCTTCACGAAGATTTGCATGCCACTGCGTAGGCATGCGCTGAGTTGGCTGAGAAGCCTTGTGCTGACACGCAGGTGCCTGCCCAGCTGGTGGGCTGGCAGCTGCATGGGAGCGGTGGTAGAAGCTTGGCGGGTGCGGGCCTGGCTGTGGCCTCGCGGACGTCCTCGGCAAGGGCCTTTCTGGGGGCCCCGGCATGGGTCTTGCCACATCGTTGCGGTCGTCCCTGGCAAGGGTCTTGCCGGGGGTCTTGTGGGTTTCCCCGGCGAGGATCTCACCGAGGTTCGTCGTCTTCTACTCTTCTGATTTGAAGTGTTCTTTGTCTTCACAAAGATCTGCATGCCACCATGGGGGCGCCTCCCGAGCCTTGGTCCCAATGCAGTTGGCGGCGCTGGAGGAACTGGGGCTCAAGGGTGGCGCGCCCTTCTGGCATCAGATAGGCTGCCTCAGTAAGGGTCTTGCCGAGGCCGTGGGGCTGCCCCGGCAAGGACCTTGCGGGGGGAAACCACTTCGCCTTCTTACTCTTTATGACTTTGTCTTGGCGTTTCTTCGATTCTGTGTTGTGGCTCTGATTTCCTGTCCCTGTCCTGCTTAGGTGTGGTCGTGGGCGTGGCTCTGACTGCCCGTGCACAAATAAGAGGTACAAAAAGAGCGCCCCTATTTTAGTGCACCGACACTTTTCATGATCTACATGCATAGAAATTTTACTACTCTCCACATGAGCAAAATTCTTCTCATTC
Organism: Triticum aestivum; assembly: GCF_018294505.1. NCBI lineage: Eukaryota > Viridiplantae > Streptophyta > Magnoliopsida > Poales > Poaceae > Triticum > Triticum aestivum. The sequence goes on along the minus strand of NC_057813.1, from coordinate 232,176,483 downwards.
GGAATAGTGGGAGCAAACTCAACAAAATAACTATCATGTGAGGCATAATCCAATTGAAAATTAAAATCGAAATGACAAGTTTCATGGTTAACATTATTCTTTATAGCATACATGTCATCACAATAATCATCATAGATAGTAACTTTGTTCTCATAATCAATTGGAACCTCTTCCGAAATAGTGGAATCGTTACTAAATAAAGTCAAGACCTCTCCAAATCCACTTTCATAAATATCACACTAAGATTCAACACCCTCCAAAATAGTGGGATCATTACTTCCTAAAGTTGACACTCTTCCAAACCCACTTTCGATGATAGTCTTATTCATACTCCAAAAGATATCAGTGAAGTTCATGGAGCATTCTACAATTAATATAGATAAACCAACATCCAAGCTCAAATATATAAGTGAAGCACACGAAGCATTCTTTAAAACCATACTCAAAAGATTTAAGTGAAGCACAAAGAGCATTCTATAAGGTCATACTCAAAAGATATAAGTGAAGCACATGAAGCATTCTATAAATCAATGAAGGGCTATCTCATACTAGCATGGTTCTTAAATAAAAATAAAAACACAAAGGACACACATCATGTGAACAAAACAAAAACCAAGGTTTACCGATAATTGTTGAAGAAGAAAGATGGGATGCCAACCGGGGCATCCCCAAGCTTAGATGCTTGAGTATCCTTGAAGTATTTACTTGGGGTGCCTTGGGCATCGCCAAGCTTGAACTCTTGCCTCTCTTTATTCTTCTCACATCGGTAACTCCTCGTTCTTCGAACACTTCATCCACACAAAACCTAACAAAAACTTTGTGAGATCCGTTAGTATAATAAAGCAAATCACTACCTTTAGGTACTGTTGTAAACTCATTTCAATTTCATATCAGCATTATATCTACTGTATTCCAACTTCACCATGGTTCATACCCCCCGGTACTACCCATAGATTCATCAAAATAAGTGCACAACACATAAAAAACAGAATCTGTCAAAAACAGGACAGTCCGTAGTAATCTGGAAATTTTTTATACTTTTGTAACTCCAAAAATTCTAAAAAATTAGGAAAATCTAAAAAACTGTATAGAAGTAAGGTGCAAAAAGTTTCAGACCCGTTTGACTTTCCAGTAAAAAGTGTAAATTCACACGCTACAGCCAAAGTTTCTGTTTTTGCACTGCACATAGTAAACAAGCAATCTAATCATCCTAAAACCAAAGCTTCGCACATTATTTTTATAATACAATGGATATATACAAGGGGATAATTATTTTTGAGAAACTTCCATGAAAAATTCTACATTGTTTCATGAGCATGAACACAAGTGTTCAAGGTCGACCCTCACTTCTCCAATGCATAACTTTCCAATCACTTATATTTTTGAAAAACTTTTTAGGCATATGAGGCAAGTGAATATTTTTTGTATTTTCATTCTTTAAAAAAAAGTATGTTTCACCCACAACTAAGGAAAACAAAAACAGAAGGGAAAACAAAAATCTACTTAGTGAAGAAAGCAAACAAGCACAAATGAGAATATCAACCCCACGCTATTGCTCCCCGGCAACGGCGCCAGAAAAGAGCTTGATAATCCCCAAGTGCAAGGAATCATCGTAGAAATTTCCAAAGGTGGAAGTGATAAGTATGGAGTGTCGAACCCACAAGGAGCTAATGGTAAGATCAATATTCTCTCAAGTCCTATTTGCCACTGATACAACTCTACGTACACCAAACGTTTGCTTTTATCTAGAAACGATAAATAAAACTATGTTGTGGGTATGAAGAGGATAACTTTGCATGGTATCAGAGAGCTAAAATATAACAGTAGGTGTTGTTATCATAAAGTTAGAATATATTACTTAAGTATTATAAGTAGCGAGTGAGGAATAATTATAGGTTGGTGTGCGGAATTGTCCTAAACAATTGTTAACAAGATCGGTAATCATTATTGCAATTTCATATGAGGGAGAGGCATAAGCTAACGTACTTTCTCTTCTTGGATCATATGCACTTATGATTGGAACTCTAGCAAGCATCTGCAACTACTAAAGATAATTAAGGTAAAACCCAACCATAGCATTAAAGTATCAAGTCCTCTTTATTCCCATACGCCATGACCCACTTATCCGTGTTTGTGTTTCAGTTACTCACGCAACGCAGACAATAAGCAAACCATGAACATATCGCAAACCCTACAGCGGGGATCCCTCACGCTTGCGCGACACGGAGGGCACCATAGGACAGCACCAATAATAAAACATACAACTCATATCAATCTAGATCATCAATCAACCCAAAGACAAAGGAAATCTACTCAAAACATCATAGGATGGCAACACATCATTGGATCATAATATGTGGCATAAAGCACCATGTTCAAGTAGGTGATTACAGCGGGGTGCGGGAGAGTGGACCACTGAAAAAGAGATGAGGAAGGTGATGGTGATGGTGATGTTGATGAAGACGATCACTGTCGTGGAATTAACATGTCAGATGTCCAAGCAGAAGGACTTAGTCGTGGAGCCATCGCAACGAGATTAGCTTAAAGGGGTTAAACCGGAACAAAGGACACAGGAGGTTTATACTGGTTCTGCCCCTTGCGGTGAAGGTAAAATCCTACGATCCAGTTGTTATGGGATTGATTGATATCGATGAGCAGGGAGCGAATCCGCTTTACCTATCTCTCGAGCTGTTATTTCTTGTTCCTGAACCGTTGTCGGGTTGTCCCTTTATATACACAGGTTGACGCCCGGCCGGTTTACAGAGTCCCGAGGCCGGCTCATACAAGTGTCCGGCTCGGTCTCTTCCTTTCCCTAACTTACAATACAAGTTATACGACTATGGCTGTTTACAACTATGGGCCCTAATCCGCCTTCAGGGCTTTGGGCCCCTAAGCTTTAATAATAAAGCGTCATCTTCTTTGTCTTCATGGGCTTCAATATAGATGAGCGTGAACCGGCCCCTCCTGGACGGTTTACACTCAGTAGTTATATCCTCAACATTAGGCCCCAGATTGATTTGAACCTGTTCATGTCAATCTTTAACTTAGAAAAATTCTGATCTGAAACATCTTCATATTGATCTGAAACCGCCATGAAATCATCTTCGGAAATCATTGTAAACCGCCATGACGTCATCTGCATAAAAAATTCATAAAGATTCCCTTTCATTGACTGACTCCAAAGATCGAGGCGACACTTGTGCCCCATTTTACCGCTTTGGGCTGCTCGATTCTCGCGCGTGCCTACTTTATCCATTCGCCTTATAAATATGCCCAGGGGTCGTTCCCTTTTCCCCTTCTGCACTTCTTCTTCTTCCTCTCGACGCTCAAGCCCGACAGCTCCGCCGCCGCCGTCGACCTTCAAGAACTGCATCATCCCTGGCCGCTGCATCAACCTGAACGCACCAGAGATCCGCAGTTTCCCTCTGCTACTCCTGTGAATCCGGTAAGCCTTCTTACCTCAACCCTAGATCTACATTAGGGTTTCGGTGCTCGTCTGTGTTCATTAGTGTTCGTCCGTGCTCATTATTTTGCCCTTACTATCTCATTGAATCTAGATGAACTTGACCTTTTTCTTCTGCGGTCGAAGATTTTAGTTTATTTCGCCTCCGCATAATATCTTTAGGACCACGAACAAATCTCATCTGGCTCCTTTCTGTTCTACTGTCGCCATTTTAGGGCCTTGATATTTTTTCCTTTTCCTGAACTATGTTAGATCCAAAGTAATAATCCTTAGCTTGTGAAAACCTATTTGTGTAGCACTTAGTAATTTTCAGATCTGTTGCCCTTCGTGCCACTGTAGGCGGTTTAACCTGTAGAAAATGACAACCCGGCAGGTACCATTAGCCCTCTCATAAACCGCCATCTGTCCTTGAACATCCATCTCCGGTTTAATGTACACACACGCTTTTGATTAAATTCTCCGGTTTGATAACAGTTTGTGCATATCAATCTTGAACCGTGAACCGGCATTTGCACTTCCTTTACAGTTTGTCATCAAAAATGGCCAAACAATTCTCTTCTTGCAATTGGGTTCCCTCCCGGATCATAGAAGAACAACTCACTGGATATGTCCTAACTGGCGCTTTGGCAAAGAAGGAAGTCATATTGAAGAGTCCCTGGTGCCGAAAACCCTCCTAAACCTCAAGATGGAGAAGTGGTTGTGTTTATGCAGCATCTGGACCGAGGGTTTAGCCCTCCCGGATCAAAAAATTTCCGGGATGTACTTGTCAACTTCCAACTCCATCCTCAAGACATTGGACCGAACTCTGTGTCCAACATCTGCAATTTCCAAGTGTTCTATGAAGTTTACCTTCAAGAAGAACCGACTGTTGAACTCTTCAGGGACTTCTTCCACTTGAACCGCCGCACTGAATTTTCTGACGGCCCCAATACTGAACTTGGCGGAGTGTCGATTCAGAAAAGGAAACAAGTCGATTTTCCTCATGCCAAACATCACAGCCACCCCAAGGATTGGAACCAAACATGGTTCTACTGTCAGAACACCGCTCATGCTGATGAAAATCCTTTGCCGGGTTACCGTGCTCACTGACTCAGCAATGGACATCCACTGCCTCAACGGCTTACTGCCAAAGAACGACAAACATATGCACCTCAACTTGCTAAGCTCCGGGCTCTTCTAGCAAACGGCTTAACCGGCATTGACCTCGTCCATTGCTGGGTTTCATGGGGTATCCTGCCCTTAAGCCGCCGCACCAGGTTGATGCATGAGTATACCAGGGATGTCAAGGACCCTCAACGGCACACTGAAATATAGATGAACAATGAAGAAGTCACTGAGTCTATCAAGAAGATGCTAGATGAACCGATTGCTGAGTGCAGCAAGACTGGGTTGCGTCCCTTTTATGCCTCCAACAAACCGCCAACAGTAAAATTTTACCCTTCTGCTTTTCAATCCGTTTTCGCTTAACATATTTTTGATAGCCTTTTGTTTATTCTTATAGGCCAAATATCCTTTCTGGAAGAGAAAAACTCAAGACAAACCGGCAAAATCTCAAGACAAGCCGGCGAGGGCTCCTTGTGGCAAGAGCAAAGCCACAAAGAGGCCAGCCAAGAAGAAAACTGCCGAGTCCTCTGATCCGCCTGAAGATGTTGATGATTCGAAACAAGAGGTAGAACTTGACTCCCTTGGTTCATTTTTCATACATCTTATTGACAACGACCATTACCAGGATGATGCGGAAGCTAGCCGTGCTGACCATGTAGAGGTAATCTCCCTTTCCACCAATTCCGGTCTTGTGCCAGTAAGAAAAATCCGTTGCGCAGTCCGGAAAGTGAAACGTTCACATCCTTTCGCTCATTTGGATCCACAGCATCCTGAAGCTCGCCGCACAACCCGGCATAGTGGCTAGCAAGTCAGTTCCTCCGGTTTACCAGACACCCCAATCTGGAAGCGCCGTGCAGAGGTTTCTTGCAATTCTAACAAGTCTTATCCCTTGGCGGGTTACTTCCGATATCCTCTTAATCCGTCTGACTCAAATTATCAGGTAACTTCCAATTCATCCTCTGACGATTCATCAACCACGCAAATGCCTCCCCTCAAGACCGTCCCTGGGTAAGTATAATAATTGTAGCTTTGTCTTCTTGCGCCGGTTTACCATATTAACCTCTATTTGCCATTTTGTAGCGCCAAAGCCCGACTCAGCAAGAAAGCAAAAACCAATGCCCCCACTGATGGGATTGAATCAGAGAGGGCCTCAGAAGGTGCTGGTGGAGATGCTGATATCGCTATGGATGATCCTGTCCCACAAGGTCAGAACACTAATGTTGATCTGCCAGAAGTTAACCCGGCTAGGACTCATGTCGATCCATCAAGCCCGCATGCCAATCCTCCAAGTCCAACTGCTGATCCACCTAGCACGGCCAAGGCCTCAGATAAACTGGCTAGCCCAAAAGCAACTGATGATGTTGTGATTACTGGGTTTGGCCATACTTCTCCTGGTAATCCTGTCGCTTTGTCAAAGCACAGTGCCAAAGTGGAATCTGCTGCTGAAGGGAAAGGCAAATGGAAGACTGATCTTTCAAGCTATGCTCATCTCCCCGCTCAAGAACTTCACTCTGGATACCTAAATCGCCTATATACAAGCCATGACTATGAGGCCAGTTTAGTCAACATGATGAAAGAGCGTTATGAGGTAACTTCCAAACACTTTAAATTTTCGTTGTACTGTATATCAACTGCATTGCAGCCCCCAAGGGCCGGTTTATCTCTTCAAGATGAACCGGGACTTTGGATAAAAAAAAGACTTCAACTGTGTAGCCCCTAATGGTCGGTTTACCTCTGCAATATGAACCGGGACTTTTCTGTTCAAAACCTGTCCTCATTGAATTCCTTCATCTTTGATTTGTCTGATCAATTACACATTAGCCCCCAAGTGCCAAGATTAATACTTGTATTGAGCCTTGGGACTTTGAATAATAGTCAAAAAGAAGCAATCCGCATTAGCCCCCAAGTGCCAAGCGTATAACTTGTTATGTGCTTGGGACTTTAAGAAACAATCTTAACATTCTCATCATCTGTCTTTTGCAGGCTGACTTGAGCAACAAAGATTCCCAGATTGCCGATCTTCAAGAAAACATTAAGTCCCAACAAGCAAAAACCTCCAAGGCCAAGGATGAACTGAAGGGCGCTTTAACTGCCATGGAGCAATTAAAGGATGGTTTCAAAAGTGTGGGGAAACCGAGAAAGCTACTTTATTAAAGCGGGCTGAAGATGCCGAAGCAGCTCTTAAACCGGTGGCAGATGAGCTAACTGGGCTAAAGCATCAAGTCAATGCTATGACTTCAGAAATATTTGGTAAGTACTTTTTTGTAAAAACCTTTCTTAAACATCTTTGAAGTTGCCGGTTTAACAACAAATTCTTAAACCGTTGCAGGTAGCCGTATTGCGCATCTGGGCTCAGATATGCGGATGAAATTAAAAGCACCCTATACGTTGATAGAACAATTGTATACTGGTGCTCAACTAGTCATCTGTGTGGCCTCCTTCAACCAACCGGCACCAACCTTGATCAAGGATACGTTGGCCAAATTATCTATGACCCCGGCCCAGATGGAAGAGGTAAAGCGATCTGCTGCAAGAACTGGCGCTTTAACAGCACTGACTCGGGCCAAAGCATGGATTGTTGATCTTGATCCGGCAGATATCGCAAAGGGCTATCATGGTCAACAAGAAGACGGATCAGACTTTGATAATGAAGCCCTCAAAGCCTTGACAAAAGAAATGCGCCCACTGGCAAGCCAATTGGCTGAAGAGGTTGACTTGTCTGTCTATCGGTCCAGCTATGATGCAGACAACAAACGGGTTGACGCAGCTGTGAAAGAAGCACATAATCTAATCCCTTCGATCCGTAAGCACACCTATGCCCCTGACGTTGAACCGTCCAATCTTATAAGCAATGAAGCTGTCTTTCAAGCCTTAACCAGGATTGATTGGACCACCCTTGACTTCCAGCCACTGGGTGAGGAGGAGGAGGTTGAACCGACGCGAGACGATCCTTCAACTTCACGTCAGCCTGGTGACGAATCATAATCTGGCAGCCGGTTTGATTTTCACATATAGCATTCTGGGCAACAAACAATTATTCTTCTGGGCATCAAAGCGCCTTGTAATAGGCTAGTTGAAATACATTGACCTTCTGCCATCGTGCACTGCTACCTGATATTGTAATCCAGCATGATTGTTGCTATGCTTGCTTTATTTGCCTTGGTATTTCTTATAAAATCCTGCCTTCTGCATTTGAAAAACTTAAACATGTCCTGGCGGTTTACCGCCGTACGGGTTATGATACCCAATACAGAACCAGAATTCTCATAACCAAGGTTATAAAGTAATGAAATATGAAATATATCATACCTGTGATATTAAATCACTTTTGTTGGTTTACCAACTTTACGTAGTAAGGGTGATAACCCAAACCTTGAGTGTTTGAAAACTCCCACCATGCTGTGCTGGTGCATAATAAGCCATGCCGGGTTATGACAAACACCGGATGATCATCCTGGAGACTTATAGTTAATGCCAGACTGGATTATGTGCTAACAGCTGATAACTGTAAGCCACGCCGGGTTAAGAAACACCGGGTTGATGTAATGACATATAGTCGGGCCGGGTCAATAGACGCCGGTTTAACTTAGAACCTTATCAGAAAAAATAAAACTTTGCAAAAACAACATCAAATAAAAACTTGTAGTCGAGGCTTTTCAAGGGCTGCCAGGCCCAAATTCGAGGGTTTTCATGGGCTGCCAGGCCGCTGAGTTAAACCATTTGGCAAAGCCTTTTAAGATGGGCCTCCAACTAACCAATCGTCGTTTTAACTTTGACAAGTTCAGGGTCTGTATAAGATTGACTTGTCAAATGTTCGGCGGGTCATACCAGGATTACCTGGATAGGAGTGGCTTACTTGATGAAGGCAGGTTAACCCGGGGTTTTAGGTGAATACACCAGGCTTCCAAGCCATGGCTCGATAGCCAATTACAAGGGTCCTTTCAAACTCTTTGTTGCTTTGCACAAAGAGCCCCCAAGTAACTTTGTGAGCTGTGCTCAATGGGTGCCTATGTTTGAGTTGTGCTTTTAGCAACGATACTCTCTTTGGCCCCTTGGGTGTGAAGCTCCCAAGCTTTATTGTGGCATCATAGCCGATTTAATGGACAAACAGGACGTCGCTTTGTAAGCAGAAGCCCCTTTGTAACCAAGAAATATTGGAAGAACGGTAGAGGCCCTGCTTGTAGCAAGGATGCTGGTTTATTATATTCATCATAATATATACATTGTCAAAATATGTACATATTGAGAGCCTATGGCTCATGTGTAGTAAGGCCGTAGAAGAGCGATATTCCATGGCCGATGGGTCTCCTCCTCTGATTTGCTTGAGTCTTTGTGCTCGCGAACGTCGATGAGGTAGTATGATCCATTATGCAGATTCTTGCTGACCACAAAGGGCCCTTCCCAAGGTAGGGATAACTTGTGCATATCGGTCTGATCCTGGATGAGCCGGAGCAGTAAGTTGCCTTCTTGAAAGGTTCTTGTTTTAACCCGGCGGCTGTGATAACGCCGCAGGTCTTGCTGATAAACTACCGAATGAGCCAACGCCATGTCCCGTTTTTCATCTAACAGGTCCAGTGCTTCTTGATGTGCTTGCTCGTTGTCCGCTTCAACATAATTGGCAACCCGGGGCGAGTCATGACGAATATCACTTGGGAGTACCGTCTTTGCCCCGTAGACCATGAAGAAAGGTGTATAACATGTAGATAGGTTTGGGGTGGTGTTTATGCTCCATAACACAGATGGTAGCTCCTCCACCCAACAACTCGGTGTCCTCTTCAAAGGAACCATAAGCCGGGGCTTGATGCCCTTCAAGATTTCCTGATTGGCTCTCTCAGCTTGACCATTAGATTGGGGGTGAGCCATAGATGACACATCAAGCCGGATGTGCTCTTGTTGACAAAAGTCCTCCATCTCGCCTTTGGAGAGGTTTGTGCCATTATCTGTGATGATGCTGTGTGGGAAACCAAAACGAAAGATCACCTTTTTGACGAATTGAACCGCCGTGGCTGCGTCACACTTGCTTACTGGCTCCGCTTCAACCCATTTAGTAAACTTATCAACCGCCACCAACAGGTGGGTCTTCTTATCTTTGGATCGCTTGAAAGACCCTACCATGTCAAGCCCCCAAGTAGCAAACGACCAAGTGATGGGAATCATCCGTAGCTCCTAAGCCGGAACATGAGCTCGTCGTGAGAATTTCTGACAACCATCGCACCGCCTCACCAAGTCCTCAGCATCATCATGAGCCGTCAGCCAATAGAAACCATGACGAAAAGCTTTAGCAACCAAGGATTTTGAACCGGCATGATGACCACAGTCTCCTTCGTGGATCTCTCGTAGAATCTCACGGCCTTCTTCAGGAGAAATGCAGCGCTGGAACACACCAGAAACACTGCAATGGTGTAACTCACCGTTGTGAACAACCATGGACCTGGATCGCCGGACTATCTGTCTGGCCAAAACTGCATCCTCTGGCAACTCGCCCCGGTTCAAATACGCCAAGTATGGAACTGTCCAATCCGGAATAATGTGTAAAGCGGCCACCAACTGTGCCTTCGGATCAGGAATAGCGAGGTCCTCCTCTGTAGGCAACTGAACTGACGGGTTGTGCAAGACATCCAGAAAGGTATTGGGTGGCACCGGTTTATGCTGAGATCCCAGCCGGCTTAAAGCATCAGCTGCCTCATTTTTGCGTCGATCAATGTGCTCCACTTGATAACCCTTGAAGTGACTAGCGACAATATCCACCTCTCGTCGATAAGCCGCCATGAGTGGATCCTTGGAATCCCAAGTACCTGAAACTTGCTGGGCTACCAGATCCGAGTCTCCAAAGCATTGTACCCGGCTTAAGTTCATCTCCTTAGCTACTCGAAGACAATGGAGTAAGGCTTCGTATTCAGCTGCATTGTTAGTACAAGGGAACATTAAGCAAAGAACATAATGAATTTTATCACCTCGAGGGGAAGTAAGGACAACTCCAGCCCCCGAGCCCTCCAATTGCCTGGACCCATCAAAGTGGATAGTCTAGTATGTGATGTCCGGTTTGTCTTCCGGTGTCTGCAACTCTGTCCAATCATTGATGAAATCCACAAGGGCCTGTGACTTGATAGCTGTCTGAGGCATATACTTCAAACCATGTGGTCCAAGCTCAATAGCCCACTTAGCAACCCGGCCAGTTGCCTCCTCGTTCTGGATTATATCCCCCAAAGGAGCGGAGCTGACCACTGTGATGGGATGGCCTTGAAAATATTGTTTAAGCTTCCGACTTGCCATGAAAACCCCATACACCAGCTTCTGCCAATGTGGATATCTTTGCTTTGACTCAATGAGCACTTCGCTGATATAATAAACCGGCCTTTGAACCGGGTACTCCTTCCCAGCCTCGTTGTGCTCCACCACGATAGCTACACTGACAGCCCGGGCATTAGCAGCCACGTATAACAATAGTGGCTCCTTATCAACTGGAGCAGCGAGAACTGGCGGTTCAGCTAACTGCTTCTTTAAGTCCTCAAACGCCGCATCAGCAGCATCATTCCAGACAAAATTGTCTGTCTTCTTCAACATCTGATACAGGGGGATCACCTTCTCTCCCAATCTGCTGATAAACCGGCTCAACGCCGCAATGCAACCTGCCAGACGTTGAAGATCATTGATACACGCCGGTTTAGCGAGGGACGTAATAGCTTTAATCTTTTCCAGATTAGCCTCAATACCCTTGTTAGATACCAGAAACCCTAAGAGCTTGCCGCCGGAACACCGAATACGCACTTGTCCGGATTGAGCATCATCTTATAAACCCACAGATTATCAAAGGTCTCCTTGAGGTCATCGATCAGTGTCTCCTTTTTCCTGGATTTTACCACAATATCATCCACATAAGCATGAACATTGCGCCCAATCTGAGTATGAAGACAATTCTGTACACAGCGCTGATAAGTTGCCTGGGCACTCTTGAGCCCAAAGGGCATAGACACATAACAGAAGGCTCCAAAGGGAGTGATGAAGGCTGTCTTCTCCTGGTCCTTAACCGCCATCTTGATCTGATGATAACCAGAATAAGCATCCAAGAAACTCAAACACTCGCAACCCGTCGTAGCATCAATGATTTGATCAATACGAGGGAGGGCAAAGGGATTAGCTGGACAAGCTTTGTTCAAATCTGTGTAATCCACACACATAAGCCAAGTGTCGTTTTTCTTAAGTACCAGCACCGGATTGGCCAACCACTCTGGGTGAAACACCTACACAATAAACCCTGCTGCCAACAGCCGGGCTACCTCTTCACCAATGGCCTTGCGCCGCTCTTCATTAAAACAGAGAAGAAACTATTTGACCGGTTTGAACTTCGAATCAATATTAAGAGTGTGCTCAACGAGTTCCTTCGGTACACCTGGCATGTCAGAAGGTTTCCATGCAAAGATGTCCCGATTCTCACGGATGAACTCAATGAGCGCGCTTTCCTATTTCGGATCCAAGTTGACGCTGATGCTGAACTGCTTGGATGAATCACCAGGAACAAAATCAACCAATTTAGTCTCATCAGCCGATTTAAACTTCAAAGCCGGATCATGCTCTGTGGTGGGATTCTTTAGAGAAGTCATATTTGCCAGATCAACATTGTCCTTATAAAACTTCAACTCCTCCGTTGCACAAACCGACTCAGCATAAGCCGCATCACCTTCCTCACACTCCAGAGCAATCTTGCGGCTACCGTGAACCGTGATGGTCCCCTTATGACCCGACATCTTGAGCTGCAGATAAACATAACACGGCCTTGCCATGAATTTAGCATAAATCGGCCGTCCAAACAAGGCATGGTACGGACTTCTGATCTTGACCACTTCAAAGGTCACCCTCTCGGATCTTGAATCATGATCATCTCCAAAAACCACCTCCAGAGCTATCTTACCAACCGGGTAAGCTGATTTACCAGGCACCACACTGTGAAAAACGGTGTTTGACGGTCTAAGGTTCTTATCTGTCAAACCCATACGCCGGAAGGTTTCGTAATACAAGATATTGATACTGCTCCCTCCGTCCATGAGCACCTTGGTGAACTTATAACCTCCAACCTGCGGTGCAACCACCAAAGCTAGGTGCCCCGGATTGTCAACCGGGGCGGATGATCCTCCCGACTCCAGACAATAGGCTGCTCAGACCAGCATAGATAACGGGGCACTGCCGGCTCAACAGAGTTTACTGCCCTTTTTATGGAGCTTCTGATCGCGCTTGCACAAACTAGTAGTGAAGACATGATACTGTGCACCGTTTAACTGCTTCGGGTTGCTTTGATAACCCGACTGCTGCTGATTCCCCTGATTACTCTGCTGATTGTGACCACCTTGGTTGTTTTGATTGCCCTCATTATTCTGAAATCCTGAGTTCGAACCGCCACCATAGTAACCCGGCCCGTGAAACCCTGGACCGGAACCACCAGATGGACCCTGATCATACCGGAAGAGATCAGAGTTTTTGAATTCCCTCATGATGAAACAATCCTTCCAGAGGTGTGTGGCCGGAACCTCCTTTGTCCCGTGCTTTGGGCAGGGCTGGTTTAACAAGCGTTCCAGATTCATGCCTCCACCGCGCTGGGGTGGTTTACCCTTACGGCGCTGCATATTGCCCTGCATATTGGTGTTAGCCACAAAATCTTAACTGTCCGCTTTACGCTTACCATTATTCACGTGGCTCGCCTGGTTATGCTGTCCTTTTGTACCGGCATTCTTCTTTCCCTTCTCCTGCTTTTCTTCATCAGAATCGGGGTCCTTGGTATTATTAGAATCAACATACTTAACCAGAGCTGCCATGAGCGTTCCCATATCATTGTAGTGATGCTTGAGCCGTCCCAACTTCATCTTCAGTGACTTAAACCGGCAATTACCTTCCAAGGTCACAATTGCCGTGTCAGGATTGATGCAGCCTGACGAATGCAAAATTTCTGAAACCCGGCGCACCCAAGGAGTTGTTGATTCATTCTCTCCTTGGACACAAGCCGCCAGATCTACAATGGACATAGGTTGCTTGCATGTATCCTTGAAGTTTGCTATAAATTTGGCCTGCAACTCATCCCATGAACCGATCGAGTTAATGGGCAGGCTCTTCAGCCAGGTACGAGCCGTTCCTTCTAACATCATGGTGAAGTATTTTGCACATGCCGCTTCATCCACATCTAGCATCTCCATTGCCATCTCATAACTTTCAACCCACGCCTCGGGGGGTTGATCGGCGGTATAATTAGGTACTTTACGCGAGCCCTTGAAATCCTTGGGCAGCCGCACATTATGCAGAGCCGGGGTGAGGAACGGTACTCCCCAAGAGCTAAAGGCCAAACCACGTTCAACTGATGTCGCTGGCTGAACCAGAGTGGGTTGATTCTGGTACTATGCTGCCAACTGCGCTGCTAATTCTGCCTCGCACCATGCTCTGCCATTGTTCACCACATCCTGAGCATTCAAACCGCCGTGCACCGGATTAGGCCCTCGAGGGGCATCACGACACCGCGCACTGCTTGACACGACCGGTTTGTCCATGTGCCTGCTATAACTCTTGCTCGGACGGAGGGTTGAATGTATTCTGTCTCGGCTGTAGGAGTAAGCCTACTGCTGCACAACAGCGGTTTGAAGAAGATCCCTGGCCCGTCGTGTCTCAACCGCCGCTAGTGAGTCACCCTCCACTGGGATAGCTGCCAAACGCGATGCTGCAGCAATCATGTTATCCAAAGGTCTAGAGAAGTGACCTGGTGGCGTTGTTATATATTGCGGCGGATTGTCCATTCGTCGAGGCGGGTCCATCACCCGTGGCTGATCCGGCGCTGCCCCAGGTGCCTCGGTCCGGTTTACTGCTGCTGGATTACTGGTCCCGGCTCCTGGCATATTGAAGAGATTCATACCCTCATAAACCGGCGGCAGACGAGACCGGTACTTCCTTCTCATTACTTCGTTTGAGGCGTTATGATCCAACATAAGCCGGTAACTCTATGCCTGGATCTACTATGATTGGGCATGTAAAGTGGCCCGCTCTTCAGCCATCCTGGCCTCCTCAGCCGCCAACTCCGCTTTAGTCTGAGTTATCTGATCCTTTAGTTTTGTAACATCCGCATTATGCTGATCTTGGGTCTCTGGGGTGACTGCCGTGGTCAACAATGTCGTCAAAGCGTCCAATAGACCGGCAAGAACTTGAGCCGGCCGAGCGTCGGGCCTCCTGCCGCGGCTGCCGATTCGGAGATCATTGCTGTTGTAGATGAAGATTGCACGGTGGGCTGCATACCGGCCATGAAGACTGCAAACCAGTTTGGCGGTTCAAAGGGGCCCGGAATACTGTCCCCATCGGAATATCCCCCAATCCGACCATCTTGCAATTGATACAGTGACTCGGTTTCACCAGTGGATGATTCACCATCTAAGTAGATGGCCGTCTCATCATCAGATACCGGTTCAGATTCCGCACCATGGATGAACCCTATGAACGCATGCTTCATGACAGGCTGAACCCGGGCGGGACTTGCACGCTGAGCCGTTTCGACGAGGTCGGTCGAGGGCCCGGTTCGCCGATCTTGCCGATGAAGACGTGAATTCCGCCAAAGAGGACCCGGTACCCGTACTTGATTGATCCAACCTCGGGGCCCCAGCCTGCGTCGTCGATGTAGAGCTTGCCGCGATGACTCTTGGTCAGCCGGCCGACCGCGTACCCTTTGAGTCCTTCAAAGTTGCCCTTTAAGAACTCGAAACCATCGTGCGATAGCCCCACAGTGGGCGCCAACTGTCATGGAATTAACACGTCAGATGTCCTACCAGAAGGACTTAGTCGTGGAGCCATCGCAACGAGATTAGCTTAAAGGGGTTAAACCGGAACAAAGGACACAGGAGGTTTATACTGGTTCGGCCCCTTGCGGTGAAGGTAAAAGCCTACAATCCAGTTGTTGTGGGATTGATTGATCTCGATGAGCAGGGAGCGAATCCGCTTTACCTATCTCTCGAGCTGTTGTTTATTGTCCCTGAACCGCCACCGGGTCTTCCCTTTATATACACAGGTTGACGCCCGGCCGGTTTACAGAGTCCCGAGGCCGGCTCATACAAGTGTCCGGCTCGGTCTCTTCCTTTCCCTAACTTACAATACAAGTTATACGACTATCACAGTTTACAACTATGGGCCCTAATCCGCCTTCGAGTTCTGGGCCTCTAAGCTTTAATAATAAAAGCACCATCTTCTTTGTCTTCATGGGCTTCAATATAGATGAGCGTGAACGGGCCCCTCCTTGGTGGTTTACACTCAGTAGTTATATCCTCAACAATCACCGCGACAATCATTCCCCTCCCGATGGCACTCCGGCGCCACCAAGAGAGAGGAGGAGAGGTTCTCCCTCCGGTCCTTGGCCTTCATGGCGATGATGGCTCCTCTGAGATCCTCCCCCATGGCCTCCGGTGATGATGGCCCCCTCCGGCAGGGTGCCGGAGAGGGCCTAGATTGATTTCTCGTGGTTCTAGAGGCTTGCGACGGCGGAACCTCCAATCTCTCCTTTGTTCTGGGTTTTTTAGGATTTATAGGCGGGGTTGGCGTCGGTTTCACGTCAAGGGGGCCCACAGGGAGTCCACGAGGTAGGAGCACCCTCCCGATAGGGCATGCCCTCCACCCTCGTGGTGGCCTCGGGACTCCCCTCTGGTAACTTTTTGTTCTAGTATTTTTTATATTTTCCAAAAATATTCTCTGTTGATTTGCAGCGCATTCCGAGAACTTTTATTTCTGCACAAAAACAACACCATGGTAGTTCTGCTGAAAACAGCGTCAGCCCGGGTTAGTTCTAATCAAATCATACCAAAATCATGTAAAAATATTATAAACATGGCATGAATACTTCATAAATTATAGATACGTTGGAGACGTATCATACACACCTTTTGAGAGGGACACACATGAATCGTGAATTTATTAGAATGCTCTGTGTGCTTCACTTATATCTTTTGAGCTAGGCAATTTGCTCTAGTGCTTCACTTATATCTTTTTAGAGCAAGGCGTGACTTTATTTTATAGAAATTGTTGAACTCTCTTGCTTCACTTATAATATTTTGAGAGTCTCTAAACATCATGGTAATTTGCTTAGGATATGAAATTAGTCCTAATATGATGGGCATCCAAGAGGGATATAATAAAAAAATTCATATAAAGAGCGTTGAACACTATGAGAAGTTTGATTCCTTGCATTTGTTTTGAGATATAAAGATGGTGATATTAGAGTCATGCTAGTGAGTAATTGTGGATTGGTAGAAATACTTGTGTTAAAGTTTGTGATTCCCATAGCATGCACGTATGGTGAACCGTTATGTGATGAAGTCAGAGCATGATTTATTTATTGATTGTCTTCCTTATGAGTGGTGGTCGAGAATGAGCTATGGTCTTTTCCTACCAATATATCCCCCTAGGAGCATGCACGTAGTACTTTTTTTGATAACTAATAGACTTTTGCAATAAGTATGTGAGTTATTTATGACTAATGTTGAGTCCATGGATTATACGCACTCTCACCCTTCCACCATTGCTAGCCTCTCCAGTACCGCGCAATTCTCACCAGTGCATTAAACCCACCATATACCTTCCTCAAAACATCCACCATACCTACCTATTATGGCATTTCCATAGCCATTCCGAGATATATTGCCATGCAACTTCCACTGTTCCGTTTATTATGACACGCTTCATCATTGTCATGTTGCTTTGCATGATCGTAAAATGGCTAGCATGATATTTCCATGGCTTGTTCGTTTTTTGATATCTTTGCTACGCTTGATCATTGCACATCCCGGTACACTGCCATAGGCATTCATATAGAGTCATATTTTGTTCTAGAATTGAGTTGTAAGTAAATAAAAGTGTGATGATCTTCATTATTAGAGCATTGTACCATGTGAGGAAAGGATGAAGGAAGCTATGATTCACTTACAAGTTGGGATGAGTCTCCGGACTTTAAATAAATAAAATAGGCCAAAAGAAGCCCAAACAAAAAAATGAGAGAAAAGAGAGAAGGGGCAATGCGACTATCCTTTCACCACAGTTGTGCTTCAAAGTAGCACCATGATCTTCATGATAGAGTCTCCTATGTTGTCACTTTCATATACTAGTGGGAATTTTTCATTATAGAACTTGGCTTGTATATTCCAATGATGGGCTTCCTCAAATTTCCCTAGGTCTTCGTCAACAAGCGAGTTGGATGCACACCCACTTGGTTTCTTTTTGAGCTTTCATAAACTTATAGCTCTAGTGCATCCGTTGCATGGCAATCCCTACTCACTCACATTGATATCTATTGATGGGAATTTCCATAGCTTGTTGATACGCCTAGTTGATGTGAGCCTATCTCCTTCTTTTTATCTTCTTGACAACCACTATATTCTATTCCACCTATAGTGCTATATCCATGGCTCATGCTCATGTATTGCGAGAAAGTTGAAAAAGTTTGAGAACATCAAAAGTATGAAACCATTGCTTGGCTTGTCATCGAGGTTGTGCATGATTTAATACTTTGTGTTATGAAGATGGAGCATAGCCAGACTATATGATTTTGTAGGGTTAACTTTCTTTGGCCATGTTATTTTGGGAAGACATAGTTGCTTTATTTGTATGGTTGAAGTATTATTGTTTTTATGTCAATATTAAACTTTTGATTTGAATCTTGTGGATCTGAATATTCATGCCACAATAAAGAAAATTACATGGATAAGTATGTTAGGTAGCATTCCACATCAAAAATTCTGTTTTTTATCATTTACCTACTCGAGGATGAGCGGGAATTAAGCTTAGGGATGCTTGATACGTCTCCAACATATCTATAATTTTTTATTGTTCCATCCTATTATATTATCTATTTTGGATGTTTTATATGCATTAATATGCTATTTTATATTGTTTTTGGGACTAACCTATTAACCTAGAGCCCAGTGCCTACTTTTGTTTGTCCCTTGTTTTTGAGTTCTACAGAAAAGGAAGGTCAAACGGAGTCCAAACGGAATAAAATTTTCGCGATGATTTTTCTTGGACCAGAAGACACCTAGCAAACTTGGAGTTGAAGGCAGGGGAGCCCCGAGGACTCCACAAGCCACAGGGGCGCTCCCTGAGGGCTTGTGGGCCCCTCGGAGCTCCTCCAACCCTGATTCTTCCTTTATAAATTCCCAAATATTCCCAAACGACCAGAAGCGTCCACCAAAAATACTTTTCCGCCGCCTTAACCTTCTGTACCTGTGAGATACCATCTTGGGGCCTTTTTCGACATCCTGCCGGAGGGGGATTTTATCATGGAGGGCTTCTACATCAACTCTATTACCCTTTCGATGAAGCATGAGTAGTTTACCTCAGACCTACGGGTCCATAGATAGTAGCTAGATGGCTTCTTCTCTCTATTTGATCTTCAATACAAAGTTCTCCTTGATGTTCTTGGAGATCTATCCGATGTAATATTCCTTTGCGGTGTGTTTGTCGAGATTCGATGAATTGTGGATTTATGATCAGATTATCAATGAATATTATTTGAATCTTCTCTGAATTCTTATATGCAAGATTTGATATCCTTGTAATGCTCTTCGAACTATCGGTTTGGTTTGGCCAACTAGATTGTTTTTTCTTGCAATGGGCGAGGTGCTTACTTTTGGGTTCAATCTTGCGGTTTCCTCACCCAGTGACAGTAGGGGCAGGGAGGCACGCATTGTATTGTTGCCATCAAGGGTAAAAAGATGGGGTTTTCATCATATTGCTTGAGTTTATCCCTCTACATCATGGCATCTTGCTTAAAGTGTTACTTTGTTCTCTTGAACTTAATACTCTAGATGCAGGCAGGAGTCGGTCGATGTGTGGAGTAATAGTAGTAGATGCAGAATCGTTTTAGTCTACTTGACACGAACATGATGCCTATATTCATGATCACTGCCTTGGATATCGTCATAACTTTGCGCTTTTCTATAAATTGCTCGATAGTAATTTGTTCACCCACTGTATGTTTTCTTTCAAGAGAGAAGCCTCTAGTGAAACCTATGGCCCCCGGGTCTATTTTTCATCATATATTTTCAGATCTATAAACCAAAAAACCCAAAAATACCTTGCTGCAACTTATTTGTTTTTACTTTAATTTACATTTTAGAAATCTTTCATACCTATCTCTATCAAATGTCACCATTGCAATTGACCGTGAAGGGATTGGCAACCCCTTTATCGTGTTGGGTGCAAGTGTTTGATTGTTTGTGCCGGTGCATATATTGGGGACTTGCTTGTATCTCCTACTGAATTGATACCTTGGTTCTCCAACCGAGGGAAATACTTATCTCTACTTTGCTGCATCACTCTTTCCTCTTCAAGGGAAAAACCAACACAATCTCAAGAAGTAGCATGGATCATTGGATAGCATTCTTAGAGGAATAAGGAATGTTTCTCACTTACGGAGGTGATAAAGAGTTCATCATAAAGGGTTACATCGATGCAAGCTTTGATACCGATCTGAATGACTCCAAGTCGCAAACCAGACACGTATAGTGGAGCAGTCGTTTAGAATAGCTCCAAGTGGAGCATGCTAACATCATCTATAGTATGACATAGAGATTTGCAAAATACACACGGATTTGAATGTTGCAGACCGTTTACTAAAACCTTTCTCACAAGGAAAACATGATCAAACCCCAGAACTAATTGGGTGTTGATCAGATGGAGATGTGAACTAGATTATTGACTCTAGTGCAAGTGGGAGTCTGTTGAAAATATGCCCTAGAAGCAACAATAAAATGGTTATTATCGTATTTCTCGTTCATGATAAATGTTTATTGTTTATGCTAGAATTGTATTGACCAGAAACTTAAATACATGTGTGAATACATAAACTACACTGTGTCCCTAGTATGCCTCTATTAGACTAGCTCGTTGATCAAAGATGGTCATGGTTTCCTAACCATAGACTTGAGTTGTCATTTGATAACGGGATCACATCATTGGGAGAATGATGTGTTGGACAAGACCCAACCGTGAGCTTAGAATTGGATTGCTTAGTTTATTTGCTATAGCTTTCTTCATGTCAAGTATCCATTCCTTAAACCATGAGATCGTGTAACTCTCTGACACCATAGGAATACTTAGTGTGTATCCAAACGTCACTTCATAAGTAGGTGATAATAAAGGTGCTCTACAAGTATCTCCGGAGGTATTTGTTGGGTTGGCATGGATCAAGACTGCGATTTGTCACTCCGTATGACGAAGAGATATCTCTGGGGCCCCTCGGTAATACAACATCTTAAAGAGCTTGCAAGCAATGTGACTAATGAGTTAGTCACGGGATCTTTTATTATCGAATGAGTAAAGAGACTTGATAGTAACGAGATTGAACTAGGTATGGAGATACCGATGACCGAATCTCGGGCAAGTAACATATCACTAGACAGAGGGAATTGCATACGGGATTAACCAAATTCTTGGCATCGTGGTTCAATCGATAAAAGATCTTCGTGGAATATGTAGGAATCAATATGGGCATCTAGGTCGTGCTATTGGTTATTGATCGAAGATGTGTCTCGGTCATAACTACATGATTTCTGAACCTGCATGGTCGCACGCTTAATGTTCGTTGACGCTAGAGTAGTATTGGGGTATATGATGATTGGTAACCGAATGTTGTTCGAAGTCTCGAATGAGATCCCGACGTCACGGGGAGTCTCGGAATGGTCAAGAGGTAAAGATTTTATATATGGGAAGTCATATTTTGGGTTCTGGAATAAAGGTGTGGTTTTTTCGATATTGTACCATGAAGCTTCTAGAATTTTCCGGAGGATTCTGGAGGGGTTCGGATGTCCACAGATGGGTCCACCATGACCCAAGTGCTAGCATGAGATGAGGGGAGGCGCCCTGGCCTTATTGGGCTAGGCACACCATGTCCTCAAAAGCCCATGTGGCTAGGGAAGGGGAAAAAAGGAGTCCTGGTAGGAATAGGATCGGAGTTGAGTCCAAGTCATCTCCCCTTGGCTGCGCCCTAGGGCTGGGAGGGTGTAAGTGCATCTAGTGCCCCTTAGTGATTTTAGTGTATTGAAGACTTATAGGTTAAGGGACTAATATGTTTGTGAGTGTACACATGCTCTATAAGTCGACGAGGAGTTTGATATTTACGTCCAATGTCGACCCCTAAAATGTATGTCTTCAGCTGAAGACTTTGGTTCTCCTGAAGATTTTGAAAGTGAAGAAATTGGTGTGACCTTGAAGAATTGGATATTCATGCAAGGATTATGAAGCGTCAAGACTTTTGTTTTCATAGTTTCATTTTCTCTTTCTTGAGTCATAGGAAACACAGTACTGTTAAAGGGGGTCGAGGTAATACTAAGGAAATTGATTTCCATGTGATGCTCATCTCACAATCCGACACCTACCCAATCCATTCGAGTGAAGCCATTGGAAATCTCATATCAGCTCAGTTAATTTCTTCAGTGATGTCGGATTACGGGTTCCACAAACCATTGAGAGGTTCGAACTCTGGGGTGCATGCGGAGATCTCAACCTACCCAGCCTGCCTACTCGCGATTCTTCTAAGCCTAGCGCGACGAGCTTGAAGAGACAAAGAGACACAGTAGTTTATCCTGGTTTGGGCCACCTTGTGGTGTAATACCCTACTCCAGCGTTTTGGTGGATTGCCTCCAAGGGCTGAGGATGAACTAGTACAGTGGATGAACTGGCCTCAGGAGGTGAGGTGTTCTTGAGCTCAAGAGAGCTGGTGGGATGTGAACTAGATGCCCCTCTATGGTGGTGGCTAAGTCCTATTTATAGTGGCCTTGGTCCTCTTCCTAAAAGTTGGCGGGAAGGGATCCCACAACGGCTGGATTTGAAAGGGGACAAGTAGTACAGCTTATCCTGACAAAAGTAGTCTTCTCCTGCGAAAAGCCTCTGGTCGTGACGCTGCGGTGGGCTCGGTGATGACCTCCATCCCGCTGTCCTGACGGTCTTGGTCTTGTTGCACCAGAATGGAAACCTTTGGTTGATTCCTCGAGACTCGCGCCTGCGGCTTGCCTCCCTTGCACCGAGGAAACTGGCACTCTGAGCCTGCTGGCGCCTGCCTGGCACCCGCCTAGCCTTGGTCGTCATGGCTCATGTCAGCTGAGCCTCGTGAGGTACACCTTGCATATAATGCTCCGCCTCTCGGGAGCCAGCCTGGAGAGGTCGATCCCCTCGGGGGTCTTCATGTCGTCCGCCTCGCAAGGCTCAGCCCCTCGCGAGGGTCTTGAGCTGTTGATGTTGAAGCTGGTCCATACCAGGCCATCGACGGAGCCACGTGGTGGGCCGCAGGCAGGCAAGTCTGGATACCCCCATATCCAGAACACTGACAGTAGCCCCCGGGCCCAAGGCGCGCTCAGACTTAGCTTCCAGGCGAAGCCAAATGGCAAGTGCGGAGCGCCGCGGGCCCTAACCGCCTGCGGCCTTGATGACGCGTGGCGATTGATAGGACATGGGCGTCTCCACTTCCCCATGTTGCCTCGGCAACTGTTCGACTTGACAGCACGATGCGGCATGCAGAAGATCATCATGGCACGAGGTCATAGAGGCCAGCGGTTGGCCTCCCTTGCCTATAAATGAGGGGGAGTGGCATAACCCCCCGCTGATCTCTCCTTCGTCTTGCTTCCGCCCGCTTCTTCTCCTTCTTCATCTTGCTTCCATGGCATCGCTAAGGAGGTTTTCAACGGCCGAGAAGGGGAAAGCTTCCAAGGAGGGACCACCCTCTTCGCCTCCCAAGAGAGGTCGCGGCCGTCCCCGCAAGCATCCTGTGGCTCCTGTGGCGGCCCCTAGGGGGCACAGGCGCGCACCCCCCCAGAGCCGGGGATTTCCTTGGTGCCTGCGATGGCACATCTTCTCGCGGCGGGGGCCACCGGCTTCGGAGTAGCCCCCATGACGAGGGGAGGTGCGCCGTGATCGTGCGCCCGCCTCGGCCACGCTTCTCCTTGTTGGACGTGCTCCCTGAATTCGTGGTGTGGTCGGAGAGCCCGGCCGGCACCTCGCTCCGACTTCCGCGTTTCTTCTCCAGCGAGCTTCCTTCCTTGGGGCTTGATGGTCTCTGGCTGCAGGCCGATGGCTGCTGCAGCAGGGCTTCGTGGGTCGGGGCCGAGGTCGCCGCCTCTGGCAGCATGGTCCTGACCTGCGGCTGGCAAACATTCGGTCGTGCGCGAGGCCTGGGGGGAAGGTGCACCCTCCACTTCAAGTATGACGGCCTGGCGACCCTCTATGTGAGGGTGTTCAGGGAGGACGGCCGCTGCGTGGGGTGCTGCCCGGAGGACGGCAGCGATGACGAGGGTGGCGAAGGCGAGCTCGATCTTGGTGGTGCGCACTCCTCTTCCCGCGACGGCAGCTCCTCCTCGGACAAGAGCACAAGCATTGGTGGCTACGACCGGCCACACGTCGTCGTGCTCGGGTCGAGGATGTCGGCGGTTCATCGCGCCGCAGTGCTCCAGTGAAGCTGGAGAGGAGCCTGGTGTGAGGCTAGGACCCACCGAACTTTGACTCAAGGCCGTCCGCAACCCCAGGTCACCTATGGAGGAACTAGTGGAGCGTCGGGCCACCTTGAGGTGTTGCTTGAGGATGCAACGCTGGTGCCTGGTTCGCACACCTGCGGGTCTTCTTTGTTTAGCCTTTCCTTTCTCCTGTAGTTCGAAAAGAAAAAAACATGGTGTACCTCGCGGGGGCATGTAATGAACTATGGCAGTTATGCCCTTTATGTTATGCTTGCTATCTTGATGTTGTGTTGTAACGTTTGCGCTCTGAGCAAACCAGGATAGGGAAACTTAGCTTGATATGTGCGTAGTAGTTTTCCGCCTCGCGAAGGCCTAGCTTTGGGCGCTCGACGGGGCCCCCCTTCCTGGGGAGCTGAAAGATCCAGACCTCGGGAGACGCCTCGGGGTCTCAGGAGCCGCCGCGGAATCGCTGCAGGGCTGCTTTCAAAGGAAAAGAAAAACTGACGAGCAGCTCACTCCTCCTTATGCGAGCCCCCTGCCATAGATTAGCTCTGACTTAATGCATCGCTTCGCGCTGCCCGGGGGGCACGGATATGAGGGGTGCTGACGCCTGTGAGCTTGATCGAGGGCTCCTCGCGAGGATAAGGCCGAAGCACCAGGGGCAGCAGGGTTCGGCGCGGTGTGCGCGCGTGAGGGCAGACCCAAAGCGCACACACCTGCCTAGCCCCACGTGCGAGGCGCGAGAGAGAAAGTGACGGGCAACTGCCACCTCTCTCCTGCCCTTAGGCCAAAAACGGCTCAGGAGAAGAAATTAACTCAAGGAACAAAAAATCGAAAATACCAAATCCATTGAAAGATCACTAAAAATTGCAAGCGACTTCAGAAAGCAAATGAACAACCGCGTCCGGAACCTAATCTAGTCTTCTCACCAGCGTGGAGCTAAGTGTTGCCACTAAGACGTGGGAGGGAGCCCCCATGAGGCCCCAGGATGACTCTCAGGAGACTCTGGGGCGTGTATAGCCCCACTCATTTTTACGTGAGAGTGTCACGAGTGGTGACCTTCACAGGTCGGAGCCTTTCTTCAGGGGTAGAACTTATGGAGGTGCTGGATGTTCTAGGCGTTCTAGATGGGGACCCCGTCCTGTGTCTCCAGGCACGCGGCACCAGACGTGGAGACACGGGCAATCCTAAACAGGCCCTCCCACATGGGAGAGAGCTTGTGTAGCCCCTCCCTGGAGAGCACTCGCCTCAGGACGAGGTTGCCCACCTCTAACGTCCTAGAGCGAATGCTGCGGCAGTGATACCGCCGCAATGCCTGCTAGTATCTTGCTGCCCGGAGCGAGGCTTGACGGTAGCATTCCTCCCCCAGCACGAGATCCATACCCCACGTGGCGTCCTGACGCGCCTTGTCGAATGCCAGGACCCGTGTGGAGTGATGCTTTACCTCGTGAGGGAGAACCGCTTCTACTCCATAGACAAGGAAGAACGGCGTCTCTCCTGTTGGCTTGGTTGCGTTAGTGTGGATGGACCATAACACGGACTGCAGTTCATCGAGCCAGCCCCTGCCGCAGGCCTCGAGCTTCTTTTTGAAGGTCCTTGCCTTGAGGCCCCTCAGGACTTCTACGTTGGCCCACTCGGCCTGGCCATTGCTCCGGGGGTGTGCCACTGAGGCGTAGCATATCTGCGTTCCAAGGTTAGCACAATATGTTTTGAAAAGGTTGCTAGTGAACTACGAGCCGTTGTCAGTGATGATGCGGTTACAGACCCCAAATCGGCTCACGATCCCCTTGATGAACTTGACGGCCGATCCAGTTGGGATGGTGCATATGGCTTCTACCTCCACCCACTTGGTGAATTTTTTGATGGCGATGTAGAGGTATCGGTAGCCCCCTGGCGCTCGAGGGAACAACCCCAAGATGTCCAGCCCCCAGACCACGAACGACCATGTGAGTGGGATTGTCTGGAGGCCCTGTGTGGGCTGGTGGATTTGCTTGGCATGGAACTGGCATGCTTAATAGGAGTGCACCAGCCCTGTGGCCTCGCTGAGGCGGTGGGCCAGTAGAAGCCGTTGCGGAACGCCTTGCCCACCAGAGTGTGTGATGAGGAATGATGCCCGCAGTGCCCACCGTGTATGTCCGCTAGCAGCTCAAGCTCCTGTTCCCTGGAGATGCACCGCAATAAAACGTCATTGGGCCTCTTGCGATATAACTCACCATCCTGGATGCAGTACACTGTGGCTTGACGTGCCACGCGCTCGGCGTCCTCCTCCTTCTCTGCTAAGGTCCCTTGAAGTAGGTACACCTTGAACTCTTCGGTCTAGCACCCCTCCTGAGGTTCGAGTGCAAGGAGCAGGCGGGCCCTCGTGGGGTGGCCATAGGCTGGGGTGCCCATCTTAGGTGCCTGAGGCAAGTCCTCCTGAGGCAATGCTAGATTCATGGTGGGGGGGAGCCGCAGACGGCTTGAAGAGCCGCTCCTCAAACACCCCCGGCTCTTGAGGGAGCCTGTGGGAGGCTCTCTTGGCGATATCATCCGCCTCCTTGTTCATTCCTCGCGGCACGTGCTATAGCTCCACGCCCATGAACCGCTTCTCTATCTTGCACACCTCTTCTAGGTACACCTCCATGTGCTCATCCTTGGGCGTGTATTCCTTGTTGGAGAAGTTGACGAGGAGCTGAGAATCGCCCTTGATGGTGAGGCGCTTCACCCCCAGCACCGCCGCGGCCCTGAGACCGGCGAGCAAGCCTTCTAATTCTGCAATGTTGTTGGAGACCTTCTTGCCCCACTGGAAGCAGAGTTGTACCGCGTAGTAGAGCTTGTCCTTGGTGGGCGAGATGAGGACGGCCCCTGCTCCTGCGCCTTATCGCACGAATGCTCCGTCAAAGTACATGATCCACCCGTCTGGTTCCTCGTCTCCTGGTGAGAGGGAGCGGTCCTCGCTCACCCCGTGGTCAAGGATGTCGGTCCATTCAGCCACGAAGTCCACGAGGGCAGCACCCTTGACGACCCGGGTGGTGTTGAACTCGAGGTGGAACGCCTGAAGGTCGATGTTCCATTCTGCAACTCACCCGGTGGTGTTCAGGCTCCGGAGCACCCTCTCCAATGGGTATGTCGAGAGAACCTTGATGGGGTGGCCTTGAAATTAGTGGCACAAATTTCAGGAGGCGACGAGGAGCGCAAGCAAGAGTTTCTGAGGCATAGGGTAGTGCGCCCATCCTCCCTCAGTACCGTGCTGACAAAGTAGACAGGGTGCTCGACAAGGGGGGAGGCATCAGTGGAGTCTTGATCTTCTTGTGGGTGCGAGTCTTCGATGGCTTCACGAGGTCGGTCTAGCCTCGGGAGGGACATCGACCACTGGGCTGGCCGAGGGCCCAGACGCATTGTCCTAAGGAAGCTCCATCTTGCTCGATGCTTGCGTGTTCTGCCAAGGGTCCTTGTGCGGGTGCTCCTTCCTTAGCGCCACTAGGGCTGCGCTGGCTGAGTGAGGGGTGGCTACCAGATAGAGCACCAAGGGCTCGAGAGGGCGCGGCGCCACCATCACCGGCGGGCTGGTCAGGTATCTCTTGAGGTCTTGAAAGGCTGCGTCTGCCTCCGGGGTCCACTCAAACGACTCCTTCCTTTTCATCAGCTTGAAGAACGGGAGGGCGCGCTCCCCCAGCTTGGAGATGAAGCACCCAAGCGAGGTTATGCAGCCCGCCAGCTTCTGCATCTCCTTCAGGGTCTGCGGGGGGCTCATGTCCTCTATTGCCTTGACCTTCTCCGGATTGGCCTCGATTCCTCTATGTGACACCAGGAAGCCCAACAGCTTACCAGAGGGGATCTCGAACACACACTTCTCGGGATTGAGCCGAAGATCCACCTTGCGCAGGCTAGCAAAGGTCTCCTCCAGATCTGTTATCAGGGTCTTGGCCTCCCGAGACTTCACTACTATGTCATCAACATAGGCCTCTGTGTTCTTCCCGAGCTGCAAACCCAAGGCGATATGCATCAGCCGCTAGAAAGTAGCCCCGGCATTACGCAGCCCGAAGGGTATACAAGTGTAGCAGTACACCTCGCAGGGGATCAGGAACTGCGTCTTCTCCACATCTTGTACGGCCATCTTGATCTGGTGGTAGCCCGAGAAGGCATCCAAAAATCACAACAGGTCGCACTCGGTGGTGGATTCCATGATCTGATCAATGCGAGGATGCGTGAAGGTATCTTGCGGGTAGGCCTTGCTGAGGTTGGTGAAGTCGACACACATGCGCTCCTTCCCTCCTTTTTTGGGGACGACGACGAGATTCGCCAGCCACTCCGGGTATCGTACTTCCCTGATGACCCCTGCGGCTTGCAGCTTGTGGGTTTGTTGGACGACGAAGGCCTGCTTCTCGGTGGACTAACGACGAGCCTTCTGCTTCACTGGTCGCATGTTTGGGCATACCTTCGGGTGGTGCTCGATTATTCCCCTCGGGACTCCAGCCAGGTCTTTGGGCACCCAAGCGAATACATCCTTGTTGGCCCGCAAGAAGTCGACCAACGCTTCCTCTTGGTCCCGAGGGAGGCCAACCCCTATGGTGAAGGTGGCGCTGATTGTTCCCTCCTCATTGACCAGCACTTGCTTCGTCTCGGCTTGGTCTTGGGAGAACAACTGCTTCTTCTTGGCCGGCGCCGCTTCTGGGGCCTCCAGACCCCCCTTCTCATCGGGCAACATGGATGCCACTGACCTGAAGGCGAGTTTGAGGGCCTACATCGCGTCTTTGGTGTCCCCTGCCACCATGAGGACACCGTTGCTACCAGGCATCTTCGTGAGGTTGTATGCAGGGTGAGTTGCTGCCATAAACTGGGCCAAGGCCGGGTACCCCAGGATGGTGTTGTATGGCAGGTCGACCCTGGCGATGTTGAAGTCGATGAGCTCAGTGTGGTAGTTGTCGCGGGTCCCGAAGGTGACAGGGAGGTGGATCTGCCACATGGGACTGGTGGAGCCGCCGTGGACCCCGGAGAAGGGCTTGGTGGGGCGGAGCCGGTTGGGTGGCACGTGCAGCAGGCCGAATGCCTCCACGAAGAGCACGTTGAGGTCGGCTCCACCATCGATGAGGGTCCTGGTGACCACCATGTTGCAGATGGTGGGGGTGCAAAGCATCGGGAGCGCGCCTGCTCCCATCATGGCGGCCAGAAGATCCTCGAGGCTGAAGCTGAGGTCGGCCTTGGGCGCCGTCCAGCCCGGGGGAGCCCCCGTGTCCTCCTGGGCGGTGCTTACTTATCGGTAGAACTGCTTGATGTGGCGGTCGAAGGGTGGTGCCTGCGAGCCACCTAGGAGAGCTGCGACGACGGGGGGCGCCGGTGCCGCGTAGCAGGTGAGGAAGAGGTCGCGCAGCTCCTCCCAGGAGGCCACAGAGGACGCCGGCAGATTGAGTAACCAGGCGCGCGGTGCGCCTACGAGGGCCATTGGGAGCCAGTTGGCCTTCACCTTGTCGTCTCTGCCGGCCGCCCAAACTGCTTCCTCGTATGCATGAAGGAAGGCGGCCGGATCCGCCACGCCGTCGTAGCGTGGCTGCGTCTCTGGTCTGAACTTGGGTGGCCACTCCACCCGCCACAGGGAGGGGGTGAAAAAATGCAACCCTAGCACTTCTTCAGAGGCACTCGTCGGTTGGGTCGACGGAGGAGCGCCCTCCATCAGAGCCGGTGGTGCAGACTAGCGGATGGGGCAGAAGATCTCCGAGGCACCCCTACCTGGCGCGCCAAATGTCAGATTACGGGTTTCGCAAACCCTTGAGAGGTCCGAACTCTGGGTGCGTGTGGAGATCTCAACCTACCCAGCCTGCCTACTCGCGATTCTCCTAAGCCTAGCGCGACTAGCTCGAACAGACAAAGAGACACAGTAGTTTATCCTGGTTCGGGCCACCTTGCGGTGTAATGCCCTACTCCAGCATTTTCGTGGATTGCCTCGAAGGGCTGAGGATGAACTAGTACAGTGGATGAACTGGCCTCGGGAGGTGAGGTGTTCTTGAGCTCAAGAGAGTTGGTGGGATGTGAACTAGATGCCCCTCTATGGTGGTGGCTAAGTCCTATTTATAGTGGCCTTGGTCCTCTTCCCAAATATTGGCGGGAAGGGATCCCACAATGGCCGGATTTGAAAGGGGACAAGTAGTATAACTTATCCTGACAAAAGTAGTCTTCGCCCGCGAAAAGCCTCTGGTCGTGACGCTGCGGTGGGCTCGGTGATAATCTCCATCCTACCGTCCTGGCGGTCTTGGTCTTGTTGCACCAGAGTGGAAACCTTTGGCTGATTCCTCGGGACTCCATGCCCGCGGCTTGCCTCCCTTGCACCAAAGAGGAAACTGGCGCTCTGTCCCGCTGGCACCCGCATGGCCTTGGTCGTCATGGCTCACGTCAGCTGAGCCTCGTGAGGTACACATTGCATAAATCTCTCTGCCCCTCGGGAGCCAGCCTGAAGAGGCCGATCCCCTCGGGGGTCTTAACGTCGTCCGCCTTGCGAGGCTCGGCCCCTCGCGAGGGTCTTGAGTTGTTGATGTTGAAGCTGGGCCGTACCAGGCCGTCAACGGAGCCACGTGGTGGGCCACAGGCAGGCAAGTCTGGATATCCCCATATCCAGAACACCGATAGTAGCCACTGGGCCCAAGGAATTCGCCAATGCGGATTGCCTACACGGTGAGGAACATGATAGCCCTGAGGAATTTGAACCTCAAATCCGACTGTTGCTGTGCTACGCGCCAGCTGTTCCAAAATATCCTACCACCTAACGGTCATATCATTGAAGGGCATTTACGTCTTATCATGTCGGGCTGTCCCCCAGGCTATAAATAGCCGCCCCCTACAACCACTAGCTGGTTGGCTGCTCCGAGAGAAACTGACACTTGTCATTGAGAGCATCCCATCCTCTAAGGACTTTGAGCGAAAATCATCAAGTGAGGAAAACCCAAAACCCAAACCCAAACACCTACAAACCCAAAGTGATTGAGCATCACTGAAGAGATTGTTCATGTGTGGAACCGATGCTTGTTACCATTGAGGACTGTGTAACCTCCAGACGGTTAGGCGTCATGGTCTGAGCATCCAAGAGGAATTGTGGATCGCCGAGTGACCAAGTCTGTGAAGGTTTGGAAGTCACTTGTGAAGACTTACCATGAGTGTTGGGCGAGGTCTGTGTGACCTTAGCTCAAGGAGAATACGGTGAGGACTGTGTATCCGGGACTGTGTGTCCTTGAGTTTAAATACTCAGCCGCTCCAACCAGACGTACAACTGTCACAACAGTTGGAACTGGTCTACCAAATCATTTTCTTCACCAAGCCTACTGGTTCTATTTCTTCAACCCCTTTCATTTCCTCATTCATGTGTTGATGAACCTGATCATTACTGTTTGAAGACTTTGACTGAAGACTTTCTCTATTTCCTCAATCCAATTTCTTCAGTCACAGTGTCTTCAGCCTGCTTATCTTGTGTTTACGCTACTTGTGCTCTATGTTTGTTTTTTTATTTCATCATGATGACTATGATGTTACTCTGTTATGCTTACACTTGAGTACTTATTCTGCTGCTAGTTGTTCGTGACTTAGGAATTTCCTCACCCTGAAATTCCTCAGTGACAAATTTGTAAAAATCGCCTATTCATCCCCCCTCAAGTCGACTTAACGCACTTTCAATTAGTATCAGAGCAGGGTACTCCCTTGTTCTGTGTGATTTTAGTTTAACCGCCTGGAGTTTCAGTTATGTCGACTGCAGGTATGATCAAGGTCTTGGCTGGGTGTCCTACCTTTGATGGGACGGACTACCCCTACTGGAAGAACAAGATGCGCATGCATCTTGAGGCAATTGATAACGATCTCTGCTATGTTGTGGAAAATGGTGTTCCCGCAGTCACTCCGTCTGTGAATGCTGCTGATGTGTATAGATTCAAGCAACTCGATTCTCAAGTGAAGAATATCATATGTGGCCATCTGAGCAAAGGACAGTATGTCAGAGTGAGTGCTTTGGAAACTGCCAAGCTGATTTGGGATAGGCTGTCCAAGGTCAAGGAAGGAGTCTCTACTCAACGTGACTCCCACGTTGATGTTCTTCGCAATCTCTTCAACCACTTCAAAAGACTCGACACTGAAAATGTTCAGCAAACCTTCGATCGGCTCACTGACATCTCAAATGAGCTTCAAGCACTTTGTGCCACTGACATCACCGACCATGAGGTGGTGAATAAATTGCTGACATCACTTGATTCCTCATTCGATACTCTTGCACTGATGATTCAAGAGCAAGCTGATTACAGGTCACTTGATCCCGTTGATATCCTTTAGAGGCTAAACACTCATGAGTTCCAGCTTGCTGAGAAGAGAGACCTCTATGGACCGAGCTTTGGAAGATCTCGTGTACTGAAGGCCAAGGCAATCTCTGAATCTGAAGGTGAAGAATCCGGTAGCAGCCTTGGTGACCCTGAAGAATTGAGCCAGGAGCTAGCAATGCTCGTGAAGAAATTCCAGAAGTTCTCTCGCCGTGGTCGCTTTGGAAAGTCTTCAAGGAGTGATGATTCCTCATCCCGTGACTACAAAAAGAGAACTTGCCACAAATGCAAGAAACCTGGTCACTACATGTCTGATTGTCCTCTGTGGGAAAAGGAATCAAAGAAGAAGAAATACAAAGATGATGATTCTGATGACTCAAAGAAGAAGAAGAAATCTTCAAAGTCCTCATCATCAAAATCTTTGAAGTCTTCATCTCACAAGAAGAGCAGTTCCAAGAAGGCCCGGGCATTCATTGGCAAGGAAATGGACTCTGAAGCTGAATCTGAGGAAAATGTGGAAGAGGAGGAATCTGAGGAGTCAGACTCTGGTGTGGCGAGCTTAGCCCTCTCTACTGCTTATGTCAGTAAGTCCATCTTCAACACTGAAGAAAATGACCTCCCCAACTCTGCTGACAAGAGTGTTGATGACTATGCTCCCACCTATTGCATCATGGCAATAGGTGCCAAGGTACTCAAACACCCCCCCCTCTAACTCTAGTGAGGATGAATCTGATGACAATCTCAAGCCTAGCTATTCCAAACTTGCTAAAATTGCTGTTAAACAATAGAAGGCTTTGGAAAAGATTCAAAATCTACTAGACAAAAGCGATGACCTGTTGGGTGAGGAATTGAATCGCACTAAGAATCTGACTGATAATCTTCAGAGACTTCAGTCACGGTTTGACAACCTTCAAAGTCATCATAACACCCTCTTAACTGATCATGAGAAGCTTTCTTATGAGTTTCTTTAGAGAAAGCAAGATCTTGAGAAGTTAAGAGTGAGTTATGAAGATCTTCAGAAGGAAAACGATTCATTGCTTGCTCAACAGGTCAGTTCCGCTCAGGAAGAATTTATTCCACCATGTCTGAAATGCATTGGCGTGAATTTGCTAATTCTTCACCTGAATGTTCAAATGCTTCTATTGCTGCAAATTCTTCAACTATCTCTGTGGTCACAAATTCCTCATCTGAGGATACCGCATGTAACACTGACGATAATGTAGGTTTGAAGGAATTGTATGTGACAGGCATATACAAAAGCCTCAAAGGGCATCAGACTCTTTGTGATGTCCTCAAAAAACAGATCTTGAACAGGAACCCTAGAAAAGAGGGTATTGCCTTTGAGAGGAAACTCAATGTTGATGGGACCTACTAGAAACCTGAGCAGTACCCCAAAACCTCATGGGTTGCTACGAAGGGACCTCCTGTAGATCCATGCACATTATCTGGCTTTACTTGTGAATCTTCATATTCCTCTGACGAGTCATTTGACTCCAACTATAAATTGTTCAAGAATTAGAATGGTGAAGTATTTGCTCGATATGTTGGAACTAATTGCAGGAACGGTCCCCCTATGAAGAAAATCTAGGTTCCCAAAACGTGCCTTGAAAATATTTAGGTGAATGTCATCATGAAACCACCTATGAAGAATAGGAACCCCAGATCAAATTCTTCATATGGACCAAAATCTTCATATGGATCCAAGTCCTCATATGGACCACATTCTTCATCTGGATCAAATTCCTCGCATGGATCAAAATCCTCATATAAACATCATCATGCTAACACTTCTATTTTGCATGGAAAGTCTAAAGGCTATGAATATGTGCATTATTCTTCAAACCATTATGTTCATAAGTCCTCGAAGAATTTCTTTGCTTATTCATATGCTTATCCTAACCACTCTTCTATGAAACGAAGTGCTCTGGCTTCGATGCCATCTTTTTCTTATGGAGATCGCAGAATGATGAACTCTTTGCCACCCCTCCAGATGTGGGTGGTGAAGAAAAAGAAATGATCTCTTATGCAGGGTCAGGTCTCTAGACGAACTTAATCGCTTGAAGATTTTGCTGGAGACCTGAATGTGCTTGAGTGGACGCAAGATAATCATGAAGAAATGAATCACTCATTTCTCACGTCCTCATATTGCCATAATATGTTACTGTTGATGAAATTGATATCATATTCTTCACTGATGAAGTATATGGGTTCGTAAGTTGCACTAATTCATCTGCAGGATGAACAACCCAAAGCTACTGAGTGGGTCCTCGATAGTGGATGTACAAATCACATGACCCGTGACAGGAACTTATTGATGGACACAAATTTATCTCCTTCTCATCTGAAGCATATCACCTATACTGACAAAGGAAAAAGCAAGGTATTGGGTCTAGGTAGGGTTGCGATCTCAAAGGATAGACACATGGACAAAGTCATGCTTGTCGAGTCCTTAGGATTCAACCTCATGTCTGTCTCAATGCTTTGTGATCTTGATATGGTTGTCATCCTTGGCAAATATCGTTGCATTGTGCTAATGGAATCTGACAAATCCAAAGTCTTCGAAGGCTTTAGGAAAGGAGACTTGTATATTGTTGATTTGTCTGCAGGACCACAACCTGCCACATGTCTACTAGCAAAAGCTTCAGAAGGTTGGTTATGGCATCGACGACTTGGTCATGCTGGGATGAGGAACTTGCATACACTCGCGAAGAATAAGCATGTCATTGGCATCGAGGGTGTCAAATTCCTCAAAGATCATCTTTGTGGGGCTTGTGAGTCTGGAAAGATGACCAGAGCCAAGCATCCCTTGAAGACTATCATGACCACTTCTCGTCCCTTTAAATTACTTCATATGGATCTCTTTGGCCCTACTCATTATGCCACGTTCTCGAGTTCTGCATCATTATATGGCTTTGTCATTGTTGATGATTATTCTCGTTATACATGGGTGCATATCATCACTTACAAAAATGAAGTGCAGGAAGTCTTCAGACGATTTTCCTCAAGAGCTTCTACAAACTTCAGTGTGAAGATCAAGCATATCAGGAGTGATAATGGAACTAAGTTCAAGAACACTGGTCTTGATGAATATCTTGATATACTTGGTATTACTCACGAGTTGTTTGCTCCCTATACTCCTCAGCAGAATGGCGTTGTGGAGCGCAAGAACAGAACTCTTGTTGAGATGGCTTGCACTATGCTTGATGAATACAAGACACCTCAGCGTTTTTGGCTAGAAGCTATTGATACTGCATGCCACATAATCAACAGAGTATATCTTCACAAATTCTTCAAAAAGACCTCATATGAACTCCTCACTGACAAGAAACCCAATGCAAGTTATTTCAAAGTCTTCAGTGCTAAATGCTGGATTAGAGATCCTCGCCATCACTCTAAATTTGCACCGAAAGCACATGAGGGTTTTATGCTAGGTTACGGAAAGGACTCGCACACCTACAGAGTCTTCAACATCAATCATCACAAGATTGTTGAAACTGTAGATGTGCGGTTCGATGAAACTAATGGCTCGCAAAGAGAGCACCTACCTCCTGTGCTAGATGAAATGTCACCTGAGGAATCCATCAAGCTCAAAGCTACTAAGGATATCATCCCTACCAAAGAATTTGCTGAAGAAGTCATTCCAGATCATGAAGACAATCACGCTGGTGCTGCTGAAGAAAATGGCCCTGAAGAAATTGATGGGCCTAAGCAAAGTCGTCAACCTGCACATCCTCGCTGTCAGATTTCGGGTTCCGACAGACCCTTGAGGTTCGAACTCTGGGGTGCGCACGAAGATCTCTCCTCCTACCGACTCGCGTTTCGAAGCCTCGCAAGGAATCTAGGCTAGAAAGAAGAACACACAAGGGACACGAGGTTTATACTGGTTCAGGCCACCATTGTGGTGTAATACCCTACTCCAGTGTGTGGTGTGGTGGATTGCCTCAGGGGCTGATGACGAACAATACAAAGGGGGAACAACCTCGCGAGGGGCTGTTCTTGAGCTGGTGTGATGAACTGCTTGGGTGAGTTCGGTCGCTACTCTCTCTCTCTAGTCGATCGATCGATTTCCCCCTCTCTACTGTGGTGGCTAGTTCTATTTATAGAGGGAGGCCCTAGGCCTCTTCCCAACTAATGAGCGGGAAGGGCACCAACAATTGGCCATTTTGAAGGGGAACATCTAGTACACTTATCCTGACTAAAGTTGGTCTTTGACTGCCAAAGACTCTGGCGGTGACGCCGTCCTGGGCTCCACGATGACTTCCATCCTGCCGCTTTGTTGGTCTTGGTCTTGTTGCACCGAAATGGTAACCTTTGCCCGATGCCTTGGCCTGTGCTTGCCCCCTTTGCACCAAAGGGGAAACAAGGACACTGCGCAGGCCGACGCCTGCCTGGTGCCCGCCTGGTCTCGATCATCATGGCTTGCGTCACGGGCTCCTCGCGAGGTGCCCTGCCTTGATCTCTCCGCCTCCTCGCGAGCCTTCCTGGTGAGGCTGCTCCCGAGGAAGCTTCCTGTCGTCCGCCCCATGAGGCTTGGCCCCTCGTGAGGGTCTTGAGCTTGAGCTGATGAAGTTGGGCTGCACTGGGCCTTCGCTTGAGCCACGCTGCAGGCCGCAGGCAGGCAAGTCTGGGGACCCCCGTTCCCAGAACTCCAACAGTAGCCCCCGGGCCCAAGGCGCTCCCGGACTTGGCTTAGCAGAGAAACGAAGGGGCAAGTGCAAAGCGCCGCGGGCCCCAATGGCCTGCAGCCTTGGGCGCCCTGTGGCAATTGATTGGACGTGGGCGCCTCCACTTCCCCATGATGCCTCATTACGCGCCCGACTAGGCAGACCCGTGGTTGCACACAGTTGTTCCCCTTTCGCTGCTCGCACGCTTCCTACCCTTCCTTCCTCCTCGAGCTCCAATCTCCGCCTCCAATCCGGCTTGAGCTCTCCCCTCTTTCTGTCGCAATGGTGTCGACAAAGAAGGAAAAGGGAAAGAAGCCCGCGCCTTCGCCCCGCTCGCCTCCGGTGGCCCGCCGTTGATCGGTCAATCATACTCAATCTTGAAGCCTTGAACAAGGTCCGCTCTGGTCTTGCCACCATCTTCAACGAGTGCGGTAGGACCACGGTCTGGCCTGCGTCCCATGCCTCCTTTGATAGGGTCGTCACGGAGGTCCGGTTCTTCGCCGATGCCCTGTGGGCGGGTCTGGTACCCCCCTTTTCCGCTTTCTTCAATGTGGTGCTCTCCCATTATCAGATCCACATGATGCACCTTGGGCCTGAGTCCATTACCCTCTTGGCTGTCTTCGCTTTTGTTTGTGAGGCAATGGTGTGCATTCCTCCTTCCGTTGCCCTGCTGCACCACTTCTTTTCTTTGCGTCTGAGCGACCCCACTCAATGCTCGGGGTGTGCGAGCTTCCTCGCCGTGCCAGGGACGGCTGCTTCAGGGATCGATTTCGGCCTTCCTCCTCCTGAGGCCAGGTTCAGAGAGCGGTGGCTGTATGTGGATGTCGGAGTGCCCAGCCCCTGCTCTCGCACCCAACCTTGCCTGCTGTTCCCAACTCAGGCTGGGATCGCGAGACGCTCGCGAGCCCCCGACTCGCCTTCGTCTGGCGCCGCTTCCAGAGTTTGAGGGCGCTCGACGTGACGACGCCCAAGGTGGTGAAGGAGTTCCTCCAACGTTCCATTGCTCCTCTCCAGCGCCACTCTCGCCGGATGTGGGACTTTGCGGGGCACAAAGACCGCATGCGGCTTCAGGAGGAGGACCTGGGGCCTGAAGCGCTGCGGACGGTGCTCAGGGTCCTGACTGGCGACCCTTCCCCAGGAAGCCTTCGACACGATGCCGCCCTCTTGTATCTTTGCTCAGGCAGGGCCGATTTTGTGAGGCAGATGCCCAGTTTTGACGAGTGGGGGTTGTGCCCAGTTGGCCTCATAGGGCCCCTCGAGAACCCAGTCGCTGTGGTTGCTCTTCCGGTCACCCAAAGTGGCTCTATCTCAGGTGATGGAGCGGGGAGACGAGAACCGCTGGGAGCTGAAGGGCTGATGTTGAGGTGCTGACGCCGCGCGGAGCCCCGAAGGCGGCATCTCCCGAAGCCTGCCCTAGAGCAGTGGCAAGCGAGGAGTTGCAGCTTACGGCTCCCTAGGCCCCGACCATTCCTCATGAGGCGGCGCCTGGTGGCGTCCCCTAGGTCGGTCCCCTTGGTGCTGATCACCTTGACGCCTCTCCCATGCCACAGACCGACCCCTGCGTCGAGAACTTAGGCCGGTTCCGCGTAGACTTCGAGGCCCTCTGCAAGAGGAAGGAGGCCTTGGGTGGCGACGATCGCCCTTGCCTCCTATTGAAGCGCAGGAAGTACTTTGCCATGGAGGTCTCTCTCTGCTCATTTACCTTACTATCCCTGTAGCTGATTGTGGCCTTTTAGGGCCTGGCCTGCTGAATTCGCTGAGTCGGCCCGGGAGCCATCCCCCAAGCTTCGTCTTCTCTGCTGGCCCTGGGCGCGCCGAGCTCGAGCAACGCCCCGCCACTCGACCGGTCGGGGAAGTGGTCCGTTCCACTGGGCACCTCGAGCATGCGCGCCCGCTGCCCTCCCTTCACGAGTCCTCCTGGGGCAAAGCCGGCTTGCCCCGCATTCCTCCTCTAATCGTGGATGGTGACTGGATGAAGTCTGTCTTCAGTTCCTCCTCCGGGGATGGACCGGCGCCAGGCTGGATTCCCGGAGGGGTCCATCCGGCGACCGCTGGGGCGCCAGCCCCCAGTCCCGCGCCGGGAGGGGGCATGCAGCCGCTGGGCCCCCCGCATGCACCAGTGACAGAGGATGACGCGGAAGACGTGCTTAGGCGTGCTCGGGAGCGTCGCGCCCTTCGTCAAGAGTTCCTCTAGGGGGCGGCGGATGCGGTGAGCCGGATCGGCGCGGAGCTTGCTGGCGAGGACGCACGCCTTCTGGCGGAAGGCCTGTGCCTCGCTGAGGAGAGGCACAAGCTAAAGGTAGTCGTCGCCCTTGCGCGCCACCAGCGTGACGTTGATAACACGAAGGCTGAAGCGTCGCTGACGGCCTCGCGAGAGGCCTGCTCCCAGGCCGTCGAGGAGGCTCGGGAAGCAGACCGATGGCGCAGGGATGCGGAGGAGCGCGCGTGGGAGCTCCAAGCCTGGAGCAGCTCTCTAGAGCGGCAAGTGGAATTGCGCTAGGCGGCCCTTGTGTCGCTGAAGGAGGCTTCCATCGACCAGGCGGAGCTCCTGAAGCGCGAGGTGGCGCTGACACTGGAGGCCGCCGAGCACAATCTTGACCTTGAACGGTTGGAAACAAGGGAGCGCCTGGTGACGCAGGCGGAGGATGACGTCGCCGCACGGGAAGCCCGAGCCCAAGAAGAGGTCGACCACCGCGTGGCGGTAGCTCGCTCGGATCTTGAGCGTGAATACGAAGTGAGGCTGAAGCTGATCAGGGCTGAAGCTGAGGGTAGGACCGCGGCCCTCAGGGCCAAGCTGGCTGAAGTGACGCGGAGTGCAGACTCCTCCGCAGCCGCCCTCGGCACAGCACAAGCGGAGCTGGCCTCTTCCCGCGTCGAGCTGCTCCTTCTCCAATAGCGGGTCAATGGCGCCGAGGCCATCGCGCAGCATAATGAGCACGAGATCCGTCAGCGGCCGATTCTCGAGCACGAGCACGCCCCCATGCTCCGAACGCTGAGGGAACGGGCTAACACGGCCTTGGGCAACATCTGCGAGGCCGCCGCCGAGGTGCCGCACGAGACCAACTACGCCGGCAACCTCCAGTTTTTTTACTGACATGGTGACGCTTCTGGAGAACCGCTCTGAGAGGTCTCGTTGGCTTGTCGAGGAGAGGAGCCGAGGCTTGCTTGGGCGTGCCTTCTCTCGTGTCTTCAGCTATCTGCAGGACATGGACCCCCACTTCGATTTTGATGCCGCCATCGCACCTATGCCCATAGCCATCCGGGGCGACCTGGCGCAATGGGTCGATGTCGGTGTCAAAACCGGCGGATCTCGGGTAGGGGGTCCCGAACTGTGCGTCTAGACGGATGGTAACAAGAGACAAGGGACACGATGCTTTTACCCAGGTTCGGGCCCTCTTGATGGAGGTAAAACCCTACTCCTGCTTGATTGATATTGATGATATGGGTAGTACAAGAGTGGATCTACCACGAGATCAAGGAGGCTAAACCCTAGAAGCTAGCCTATGGTATGATTGTTGTTGTGTCCTATGGACTGAAACCCTCCAGTTTATATAGACACCGGAGAGGGCTAGGGTTACACAGAGTCGGTTACAATGGTAGGAGATCTACATATCCGTATCGCCAAGCTTGCCTTCCACGCCAAGGAAAGTCCCATCCGGACACGGGACGAAGTCTTCAATGTTGTATCTTCATAGTCTTGGAGTCCGGCCGATGATAATAGTTCGGCTATCCGGACACCCCCTAGTCCGGGACTCCCCCAGTAGCCCCTGAACCAGGCTTCAATGACGACGAGTCCGACGCGCATATTGTCTTCGGCATTGCAAGGCGGGTTCCTCCTCCGAATAATTCATAGAAGATTGTGAACACCAGGATAGTGTCCGGCTCTGTAAAATAAATTCCACATACCACCGTAGAGAGAATAGTTTTTGCGTGTTCCCCTTATTCCGGGATTCCCATCAATACGGACGTGGGTAACCCAACCGCGCCATTGATTGCGACGCTTGGGGGACAAGCGAGTTTTACCAGGCCGGTGGGGACGCATAGTTTCATCCGCCCATATATAAGGGGATAAGGATCCACCTTTTTACCTACACCTTCTTCCTCCTTTGCTTATCCATCTCCGCGCACTCGAGCTCCAGCGCCCAAGCCCGCACATCTCACCTCGACCTTCTCCAGCCATGTCCAGAGCGGGAGGCAAGTGGATGGCCTCCTCTGTTAGGGAGGTGCACATCAAGAAGCTGCGCGACGCCAGATATCTGTCCAGCGACATCGCGCACCGGCTCCCCGATGAGGGGCAGCTCATCCCCACCCCCGGGCCCCATGAGAGGGTGGTATTCCTTCCCCATTTCCTCCGCGGACTGGGCTTCCCACTACACCCCTTTGTCCGGGGGCTCATGTTCTACTACAGCCTGGATTTCCATGATCTGGCGCCGAATTTCATCCTCAACATCTCGGCGTTTATCGTCGTGTGCGAGGCCTTCCTCTGCATCCAGCCCCACTTCAGCTTGTGGCTCAAGACCTTCAATGTCAAGCCGAAGGTTGTGAAGGGCAGCCAAGCAGAGTGCGGAGGCGCCATGGTGGGAAAAATGCCCAACGTCACTTGGCTCGAGGGCGCCTTCGTGGAATCCATCAAAGGGTGGCAATCGGGGTGGTTCTACATCACCGAGCCGCGTGACCCTAAATGGGCAGCGGCCCCTGAATTCAGATCTGGCATCCCGATGTAGCTCACCTCCTGGAAAGAGAAGGGCCTGCTATGGGGTAGTTCGGAAGAGCTGACCGGACTCTAGTCCTGTCTCCAAACCCTGGTGAACAAGAAGCTCAAGCTTGTCAACGTGATCCAGGTCATGCTCGTCTGCCGGATTCTCCCCTGCCAGCAACGAGACTTCAATTTGTGGGAGTTTAATCCGGCACAGCACCGGACCTTGAGCGGGCTCTTTGACACTACGTACAAAGATGCCTGGAGGGTGCTGTTCAAGGGCGCCGAAGCCCCCGCATCCGCCATCGAAGATCACGGATTCATCTCGCAGCGTCCAGCTGACGAGGTAAGCTATGTTATCCTTTATGGGACACTTGCTTTTTATGTTTTGACTTTATGCGGGATCTAAACTCCCAATACCTTTAAAAGGCCTGGCACGCAACGTCCGGACAGGTTAACCGTCCGGCTCCCCTTCCAGAAGACCCAGCGGATGCCCGTTTGACAGGGCTGCTGGTCCCGACACTTTACGTAGTGCCGGAGAAGAAGGCCAAGAAGTAGGCCACGGGAACCCGAAGGAGTTCCCGGCGTCATGTGGTATCGGACTCATCGTCCGATGACTCCGAAGCGGACTCCTCCCACGAGGACGGGGATGAGGAGAAAGAGGCCTCTCCCCCAGCAGGGGGAGAGAAGAAGAGGAAGGCCTCCCCAACGAGGGAGGCCGAAGGGTCCAAGAAGGAAAGGACCCTTCCCCCGGACTGTTCCGCCAACATCGGCGACGGCGACGAGGAGTGGCCCTCAAGGGCCAAGCCCCTGGCGAGATCGTAAGCATCCGGACTCCTAGATGATTTATAGTTTTTCTTTTTGTCGCATGGTGTCTTTCTAATGCCGCATACAACCCTGTAGTCCGCCCAAGGACGATCTTCCCGCTTCGTGGAGCGGGTCCTTGGGCACGTCGCATATGGATTCTCTTCCGACCGCCTCCACCCCCCGTGATGCTGACGATGCCGAGGTGGGATCCCGGGAAGGGACCCACTAGGAGGAGGAGGCCCCGGAGGTGCCGCAGGGCAACCTCCCGGACTT
Source organism: Triticum aestivum (assembly GCF_018294505.1). Taxonomy (NCBI): domain Eukaryota; kingdom Viridiplantae; phylum Streptophyta; class Magnoliopsida; order Poales; family Poaceae; genus Triticum; species Triticum aestivum. The sequence continues at coordinate 232,133,761 of NC_057813.1, read as the reverse complement.
TGCACCGGACTCTGCACCAGAATATGCAGTGGTTCCGGAGTCCGGCGGGCGGCCCCTTCGTAAGAAGGGCAAGACTGTGACACCGGCAGCCTCCGTCCAACCGGAGGCGCCGGATAACTTGCTGGAGGCGCTCAGCGGCGCTTCCATCGAAGAAGAACACTGCACTGTCATGAGTGCGGTGATTCAGAAGGTTCAGCTCGCCAAGAGCGGGCTGACCGAAGCCTGCAGCAGCCTTCTAACAGGCTTTGAGGTAAGAATTTTAAGATATGTAATATAATACCGCATAGACAGTAGCCCCTGATGCTCGGTTCGGTGTTCGGAGACAAAAGCCGGATTGAGGGTCTAAAAAGATATACACAGGAGTCTTAAAAAATATGTCAATATGGGATTGCAGGCTGCGCTGCTGACCTCTGCCGCACTGACTGCGGAAGTCAATGCTTTGAAGCAAAGCCTCGAGCAGTCTGAGAGCGAGCTCGGCCGTGCCAAGAAGCAGCTCGAGGACAAGGAAGGTGAGTAACACCGTATTAAAGTTGTACCTTACAGAAAAGGATTTGGTTGCAAGAGAAATAACAAGGATAACGTGGGTACTCCAGGGGCCACAAACAAGGTGGCGACCCTGAAGGAGGCGGTGTCCGCGGCCGAACGCAATGCGGCCGCGGAACGAGCCGAGCGAGAGAAGCAGGAGGCGCAGGTGGCGGAGGTACATCAAGAGCTCCAGGCTCTCGTGGAAAAGCATGAGGGTTTGGAGCGTGACTCGAAGACTCGAGAGTCCGAGCTTGCGTCGGCTCTTGAGAGTGCCAAAGCCGCTAAGGCTGATGCCCACAAGGCCCTCCAGGAAATCGAGGATTTGAAGAAAATAGCGGCGGGTAAGGCATTCTTCATGCAGAGCAAGCATGTTAAAGTGAATTACCGGTTACTTACCCGAATTCGGAGCTCTCCAGGAGCGTTCGCAGATCTGCCCCGCAGCGTGTTCGATGCTGCCGCTTTCTACAGGGCCGAGGAGGGGAGCTCGACGGAGAAGGTCTTCTGGTCTCAGTACGCTGAGGCCGGACATCCGGTGCCCCTTAGCGACCAGCTGAAGCAGCTGGTCGAGCTCCACAAGGTGGCCGAACAGGCCATGAAGGGCCTCATAGTTCGGCTGTGGCCCAAGAAGGCCATGCCTGGGAGCTACTTCGGCCTAGTGCGGCGGCTGGTGGATGCTTGTCCATGGGTTGAAGTCGTCAAGCACTCCGCCTGCATTGAAGGTGCCCGTCGGGCCCTTGCCCGTGCTAAGGTGCACTGGGGCAGGATGGATGCTGAGAAGCTTGTGACGGACGCGCCACTGCCGGGCAAGGAGTATCGCACACCCGAGATGTATTATAAGGGTGTCCTGAAGGGTGCCCGCATGATTGCAGGTGAGTGCTCCAAAGATGTAATATTTGAGTATACTCACATTTTGTTATCCTGTGCGCTGAAAACTTTGTTCATGTGCGCTAAGCAACGCTTCTTAATTTAAAATATTACCTTCTGTGCGGCCATTTATCAAATATGAGAGATGGCAAGTCGTCGGCTTCAGCCCCCATGCCACGAGTGCTGGGGTGTTTGGGATAAACTTGAGCGCTCTTGTTCCCATTTTTGGGTCCATCTAGGGAGGCGCTCAACACAACGAACAAGGCAACCAGACTTATAGTGCTTGAACACTCTCACTTAGCCATAGAATTCTGTAATTTTAAATTTCGGCGAAGCCCCTAGTGTTCGGAAGGCCGAATTCGGGGCGCTATCCATGCCTGGGCCGGACAAAAGCCGGTTCCTCGCTCTAAGCGGCATAAGTATTTAGGGACTCGAAAAAACCTCTTGAACAGCGACCGTCTCTCGCCCCATCATGACGGTCAGTTTTAGCTTTCTCCACTGAGGCGCTCGCCCAGCTCAACTGGGGCGCAATCGCAGTGGTTCTCCCAATGCTACCTTAGCCGATATAACGGAACGTAAGGTACCAAAACATGGGAGCCGGGCAAACCCAACTATTGACCCAAGACATGATTCGGAGCCGATGCATATAATGCTATAAGTTCGGGGTGCCGCACTTGTGAAAGTGTTCGGACTTATCACACCATAATGTGGGGAACTTAAGCCCCTGGTGTATTTAGCCGTACCAAAGTGTACGGATGCAACATGTCATAAATGAACATATGTATAAGAAAAGAATGCAATCATAAGCAAAAAGGCGATGCATTGTTTATTCAAGAAATACTGCCATGAATGCAGAACGATACAAATAGTGCGGTAAGCAAGGGATCGGACTATTAAACATGTCCCCCTCCAGGGGTAGGCTGCGGAATGGTGTATAAAACAGATTTAATGTTCGTAATGGAGACCACCTGGATACTCGTCGTAGCCTTTCTCCTTCCCTGGCTCTTGCATCGTGAGTTCGGCCGGTCTACTGCCGGATAGGGCCTCTGGTGAACGGAGTCCTGTGGGTAAGAAAAAAAAAAGAAAAATGAAAAAAAAGAATGACACACTTGGGAGCCCCTGGTGTGGTTAAGCCGCATTCTGGGCCTGTCGTGGTCATGCCCCTCCCCCTATGCCCATGGTATCTCCAGAGAGTAATGATGTACGCGAGGGACCAGTCTTGCAATTTTGCAAGGGCTGGGGTTGGGGCCGCATTGCTACGCGTGCTCGGAACGTGCCAGGTGGTCTTGTGTAGGTTACTCCGGGCGCGTTTAGCCGTGTTCGGTCGCTTAACGGCCGGACTCGATAATTGCCTTAAGAGGCTACACTGTACTTCTGCCGCGAGAGCCGCTGTATGTTCCTCCGTTCGGAGAGAGCGTTCAGTGTTTCCGTTGACCGTGATGACTCCTCGAGGGCCTGGCATCTTGAGCTTGAGGTATGCGTAGTGCGGCACCGCGTTGAACTTTGCAAACGCGGTCCGTCCGAGCAGAGCATGATAGCCGCGGCGGAACGGAACTATGTCAAAGATTAATTCCTCGCTTCGGAAGTTATACGGGGATCCGAAGACCACTTCCAGTGTAACTGAGCCTGTGCAATTGGCCTCTACACCTGGTATGACGCCTTTGAAGGTCGTCTTTGTGGGTTTGATCCTTGAGGGGTCTATGCCCATCTTGCACACTGTGTCCTGATATAGCAGGTTCAGGCTGCTGCCGCTGTCCATCAGGACTCTGGTGAGGTGAAATCCATCGATGATTGGGTCTAAAACCAATGCGGCGAATCCGCCGTGGCGGATGCTGGTGGGGTGGTCCCTTCGATCAAAAGTGATCGGGCAGGAGGACCATGGGTTGAACTTCGGGGCGACTGGCTCCATCGCGTATACGTCCCTGAGTGTACGCTTCCGCTCCCTCTTGGGTATGTGGGTTGCGTATATCATGTTCACCGTCCGCACTTGTGGGGGGAAACCCTTCTGTCCTCTATTGTTCGGCGGCCGGGTCTCTTCCTCGTCATCGCTATGCAGCCCCTTGTCATTGTTTTCGGCAATTAACTTGCCTGCCTGCTTGAATACCCAATAATCCCTGTTGGTGTGATTAGCTGGCTTTTCGGGGGTGCCGTGTATCTGGCAAGAGCGGTCGAGTATTCGGTCCAAATTGGACGGACCCGGAGTAGTTCTTTTGAATGGCTTTTTCCGCTGACCGGGTTTGGAGCCTCTGAATCTGGCGTTGACTGCCGTATCCTCAGTGTTATCGTCGTTAACGCGGCGTTTGTTCTTGTTGCGACGCGACCTGCCATTGCTGTCCTTAGTATCCGGACTGCCAGAATTTTTGCTGAGGTTGTTACTGCGGGCTAGCCAGCTGTCTTCTCCCGTGCAGAAGCGGGTCATGAGTGATGTGATAGCTGCCATAGATTTCGGCTTTTCCTGTCCTAGGTGCCGGGCAAGCCACTCGTCGCGGATGTTATGTTTGAAGGCTGCGAGAGCCTCTGCATCCGGACAGTCGACTATTTGATTTTTCTTTGTTAAGAACCGTGTCCAGAATTGTCTGGCCGATTCGTCTGGCTGGTGAATTATGTGGCTTAGGTCATCGGCATCTGGTGGTCGCACATATGTGCCCTGGAAGTTATCAAGGAATGTGGCTTCCAGGTCCTCCCAGCACCCAATTGATTCTGCTGGCAAGCTATTAAGCCAATGCCGAGCTGGGCCTTTAAGCTTGAGTGGGAGGTATTTGATGGCATGAAGATCATCGCTGCAGGCCATGTGGATATGAAGGAGATAGTCTTCGATCCAAACCGCGGGGTCTGTTGTGCCATCGTATGATTCAATGTTCACATGTTTGAACCCTTCGGGGATTTGATGATCCATTACTTCATCTGTGAAGCATAGTGGGTGTGCGGCGCCTCTATATTGGGCTATATCACGACGTAGCTCAAGCGAGCCTTGTCCACTGTGTTCGGCCCTGCCGGGGTTGCTGTATCCGGCGCGACGGTCGTCGTCGCGAATCGTGGGGCGCCCGCGCGATCCATAGATCGATCTTGATTGTCTTGCCTTATCCTCCAATATGTCTCACAAGTCCGGCGCATTCCCCCGTGGCTTTGTGCTTTTCGAGCGGTGCCAGGATACGACTTTAGTGGAGGGCCTAGAGGCCTCTCTGTCGCGGCCACGAGGTGGTCGGTCAGCCGTATTGTGCGCTGGTGATGCAGGTTTATATGCCTCCTCCTCTAATCGGGGGAGCAGCTTGCGTTTGGGGTAGCTTTTGGAGGGGCGTTCGAGTTCATGCTCTTCGGCCGCAAGGACTTCAGTCCATCTGTCGGCTAGAAGATCTTGATCAGCTCTAAGCTGTTGCTGCTTTTTCTTGAGGCTGTTTGCCGTGGCCATAAGCCTGCGTTTAAAACTCTCTTGTTCGACGAGATCCTCAGGCACGACGAATTTGTCGTCGTCGAGGCTTGCCTCGTCTCCGGAGGGAGGCATGTAATTGTCATCCTCTACCTCTTTGTCTGCCGCTCTCTCGCGAGGGTTGGCTTCTTCATCCTCCTGTGTTGAATCTTGCTGGAGGTGGTTGTCTTCGGCACTGTCTGGGGTGTTATTATCTCCGGTGCCGGAATCTCCATTCTTGTTGTGGCGGGATTTGGAGCGGCGCCGCTGACGCTGGCGCTTAGGCTGTTTCTTGGAGGCATCCTCCTCCGCTGTTCCATCGCCATTTCCATCCTTTGTGGTGTCCACCATGTATATGTTGTATGATGAGGTGGCTTTCCAGTGCCTAGTGGGCGCTGGTTCTTGGTCGTCTCCGGCATCGTCGTCCATACTGTCGATGTCTTCAGAATCGAAGTCTAGCATGTCGGTTAGATCGTTGACAGTGGCTATAAAGTGGGTGGTGGGTGGGCTTTGAATTTCTTCATCGTCCGCATCCCAACCGTCCTGACCCAGTCCGGCCAGGGCTCTCCTGATAACGAGAGATATTTTAGCGAATTCAGGATGTCGCCGAAAGGTGAGTGTTGAAAGATGTCTGCAGCGGTGAACTCCATGATCCGCGCCCAACCGGATTCGATTGGAAGGGGCGTGGGAGGTTCGGAGTCCGGCGAGGAGTCTGGCACCTCGGAGTCACGAACTTCAAAAGGGACAAGGTTGGTATTCGGCTCCATCACCGTAGAGGTAGCATCCCCCAAGGCGGTGTCTAGCCACCCATCCTCGACTGGCGCAGTCGGTTCCGGATCAAGGGTCGGAGCGGACTCGTGTGTGGCCTCCAGGGCACTGTCCGGCAGCAGAGCAAAATCATGCTCGTCGTGACAGTGCAGCGCGCTCGGCTGTGGCTCGAATCCATCGAAGATCAAGTCTTTGTGGATGTGAGCCGTGAAGTTCAGACTTCCAAATCTGACCTGACGGCTAGGGGCGTAGCTTTCGATCTGCTCCAGATGGCCAAGCGAATTGGCCCGCAGTGCAAAGCCGCCGAATACGAAGATTTGTCCGGGGAGAAAAGTCTCACCCTGGACTGCATCGTTGTTGTTGACTAACGAAGGAGCCATCGAGCCTATCGGTGACGACACAGAGGAACTCTCAATGAAAGCGCCAATGTCGGTGTCAAAACCGGCGGATCTCGGGTAGGGGGTCCCGAACTGTGCGTCTAGGCGGATGGTAACAGGAGACAAGGGACACGATGTTTTTACCCAGGTTCGGGCCCTCTCGATGGAGGTAAAACCCTACTCCTGCTTGATTGATATTGATGATATGGGTAGTACAAGAGTGGATCTACCACGAGATCAAGGAGGCTAAACCCTAGAAGCTAGCCTATGGTATGATTGTTGTTGTGTCCTACGGACTAAAACCCTCTGGTTTATATAGACACGGAGAGGGCTAGGGTTACACAGAGTCGGTTACAATGGTAGGAGATCTACATATCCGTATCACCAAGCTTGCCTTCCACGCCAAGGAAAGTCCCATCCGGACATGGGACGAAGTCTTCAATCTTGTATCTTCATAGTCTTGGAGTCCGGCCGATGATAATAGTTCGGCTATCCGGACACCCCCTAGTCTGGGACTCCCTCAGTGGAGGACAACGTGGACGCCCTCGTCAGGGCCTTTGCGTCTGATGATGACGGCGTGATCATGGCCGCCGATGAAGGTGGCGTTGTGGACGAGCCTGGCACTGACGGAGGTGTTGGCGGTGGTGGTGATGATGTTAGTGACGCCAGCGACGCCTCTGGAGGCGCCTCAGAAGACGCGGTGAGTGATATGTCCGACTGATTACATGTCATCGCTGTTTACCCTGCATGAAGAAGGTTTGGGCTCGGCCCTGGAGATTGTAAGAGCATTTTTGGAGGGGAAGCCCCTCATGTAAAGGTCTGCGATCAGTACCCCGATAAGTATAACGCTGCGTGGGAGCTTAGCCACTGGCCCGGTGATGGGTCAGCTGACTTGTTTACCTTTTGACCCCGACGAGTCCCGAGCGGGCATGTAGGGGGCCGCAGCGCCTTGAGTGTCTTCTGGGTGAACCCATTGATCCTACGATGAGAACCTCCGGAGAGGGTCGGCGACAGCAGTCCAGATTGTAGACGTGCTTGGCCCGGCCCGGCTCGTGAGGGGCTCGCGAGGGGAGGAGGCTGACGCTAACTTTGGATGCAAAGCCGAAACCAGAACACGAGAGATTGCTCGAACGAGACTAAACACCCCTTCCCCAAACACACACAAATCTCAAGCTCAAATCCAACTTAAATTCAAATCGAAGAACCTTGTCAACAGAGGAAAAGGCAAAAAGCAAAAAAGCCGCGTCCGGCACCAAGTCTAGTCTTCGACATCTTCTCACCAGCGTGGAGCTAAGTGCTGCCACTAGGCGTGGGCGGGAGCCCCCGAGGCCCGAGAGCGGCTCTTCGGAGACTCCGGGGCGTGTACAACCCCACTCATTATTACGTGAGATTGTCACGGGCGGCGAGCTTCACAGGCACTGGGCCTTCTTCAGAGGTACCGGCCTTGCTTCATATCGCCAGACGAGGGCCCCACCTTGTGCCACACTCTACCGCCATTGACGGCGGCCAGAGACCAAGGACGACGCCAATGGGGTAGAGCGGTCGCCAGCGGTTCCCCCGACGACCACGGGTCCTCTGCCGGGGGCAGGCCCTGAGGCACCTCCCCCGCAGAGGGCCTACCTCCTGAGAACGCCTTGCGCCGAGCGCCGCGGGGACGAACCCGAATCTTGGCCCCTCTCCTGCAGCCCCCGATGCCCTCCTCCCGAGGGATGAGAGGCTGCAGCATTGGGGCAGCCATCTGCTGCGGCGACCTGTACCTCCTGCGACCCATGGTTAGCATAAGCTTGCTCCTGATGAATTAGTGGTACCAGATAGTTGCTGCCACCGGCGCGGGGTCGTCGAGGCCCTCTTGGAGTTCCTGAAAGAGCTCAGCTTCTGGTGTCTCCTCGCTCCAGCCTGGCCCGAGGAACGAGCCATGGTATTCTTCCAGTGCGCACTCTCGATCCACCATGTGGGGCATGTAAGCTTCTGGGGCCACCGCCCCATGGGCCTCGCCAAAGTGCCCTATGCGCCATGCAGTCTGGCTCGGAGCGCTGTCTTGAGGGTGATGGCGTGGTGGCCTGCCGAGACCGAAGGTCGCGGCGTGCACTCCTTCGCCGGCCAGAGATGGGGCCGGCGCGACTTGTCGCCCGGTGCTGACGGCCGGGTTGGCATTGACTAGGCCCTCGAGTCCGCTTGGAGTTGCGTGGGAACGTATGGGGCCGCCATGCGGCCCGCCCTGGATCTGGGGTGGCAGCTGGATGTAGAAAGGAGGTGCTCCTGAGGCGGCGGCGTCCAGGAGCTCGGCTACTCGCTCCAGCAACACGTTGCGGCCGCCCTCCAGCAGGTGGCACCGTAGCAGCTCTCGGGCCACCGTGAGCGCGACCCTGGAGTTCGCCTGCTCCCGCCGGGTGTGCGGCGCTGTGGCCGTGGCGTGGATTGAGGCTCTTGCTGCTGACCGCACCTGCCGCGGTGTGAGCGCAGGCGGCGTTTGGCCGCGTCGCCCGCGCCCTGCAGTGCCCTGCGAAGCGCGGGCTGCCTGAGGCGCAAGGTTGAGGTCGCCCTGGGCCGGTGGCACGGCGTGGGCGGGCCACGCCGCCCAGCGGTCGATGTTGGCAGTCGGGTCACTTGACATCAGAACGGCGAGGTGACGGAACGTGATGCGGCGGAAGAAGGGTTCCGGTGCACCCCTACCTGGCGCGCCAAATGTCGGATTTCGGGTTCCGGCAGACCCTTGAGGTTCGAACTCTGGGGTGCGCACGAAGATCTCTCCTCCTACCGACTCGCGTTTCGAAGCCTCGCAAGGAATCTAGGCTAGAAAGAAGAATACACAAGGGACACGAGGTTTATACTGGTTCAGGCCACCATTGTGGTGTAATACCCTACTCCAGTGTGTGGTGTGGTGGATTGCCTTAGGGGCTGGTGATGAACAATACAAAGGGGGAACAGCCTCGCGAGGGGCTGTTCTTGAGCTGGTGCGATGAACTGCTTGGGTGAGTTCAGTCGCTACTCTCTCTCTCTCTAGTCGATCGATCGATTTCCCCCTCTCTACTGTTGTGGCTAGTTCTATTTATAGAGGGAGGCCCTGTGCCTCTTCCCAAATAATGAGCGGGAAGGGCGCCAACAATTGGCCATTTTGAAGGGGAACATCTAGTACACTTATCCTGACTAAAGTTGGTCTTCGGCTGCCAAAGACTCTGGTGGTGACGCCGTCCTGGGCTCCACGATGACTTCCATCCTGCCGCTCTGCTGGTCTTGGTCTTGTTGCACCGAAACGGTAACCTTTGCCCGATGCCTTGGCCTGTGCTTGCCCCCTTTGCACCAAAGGGGAAACAAGGACACTGCGCAGGCCGGCGCCCGCCTGGCGCCCGCCTGGTCTCGATCGTTATGGCTTGCGTCACGGGCTCCTCGCAAGGTGCCCTGCCTTGATCTCTCCGCCTCCTCATGAGCCTGCCTAGTAATGCTGCTCCTGAGGAAGCTTCCTGTCGTCCGCCCCACGAGGCTTGGCCCCTCGCGAGGGTCTTGAGCTTGAGCTGATGAAGCTGGGCTGCACTGGGCCTTCGCTTGAGCCACGCCGCAGGCCGCAGGCAGGCAAGTCTGGGGACCCCTGTTCCTAGAACGCCAACACTCGCATTGCAAACAAAGTGCAGATCAACAAAATCATCAGCGACATCAATGCACCAGGTCCTCTCACGCGCTCAAAAGCTTCACACTTATCTAACTTTTGTGGGCATTTTGGGTTTGTCTCTATCACAGATCCCACCAAAGTTGCTGAAGCATTCATGGAATCTGAATGGATTCAAGCCATGCAAGATGAATTGCATCAATTTGAGCTCAACAATGTGTGGGAGCTTGTCAAGCAACCAGACCCATGCAAGCACAACATCATCGGTACCAAATGGATCTATCGCAACAAACAATATGAAAATGGCCTTGTGGTGAGGAATAAGTCTCGTCTTGTAGCTCAAGGCTACACACAGGTTGAAGGAATTGATTTCGATGAAACTTTTGCACCTGTTGCTAGACTTGAAGCTATTCGCATATTGCTTGCTTACGCTAACCATCATAATATCATCTTACATCAAATGGATGTGAAAAGTGCATTCCTCAATGGTAAGCTTGAGGAAGAAGTATACGTTGCTCAAGCACCAGGTTTTGAGGATCCAAAATTTCCAGATCACGTCTACAGACTCAACAAGGCCCTCTATGGCCTAAAGCAAGCACTTCGGACGTGGTATGATACATTTAAGGAATTCCTCATGAAGAAAGGCTTCAAACTCGGTTCACTTGACCCAACTCTTTTCACCAAAGCATATGATGATGAATTATTCGTGTGCCAAATATATGTTGATGATACTATCTTTGGCTGTACTAACCAACGTTACAGTGACGAATTTGCCTATATGATGAGTGAGGAATATCAAATGTCCATGATGGGAGAGTTGAAATTCTTCTTAGGTCTTCAAATTCGTCAACAACACAATGTCATATTCATATCTCAAGAGAAATATCTCAAGGATGTGTTGAGGAAATTCGGCATGCAAGATTGCAAAGGCGTCAAAATCCCTATGCCCACAAATGGCCATCTATGCACCAATGAAAATGGTAAAGACTTTGATAAAAAGGTATACTGCTCCATGATTGGCTCTTTATTGTACCTATGTGCATCTAGGACGGATAGTATGCTTAGTGTTTGCATGTGTGCCCGATTTCAAGCTACACCGAATGAATCACACCATAAGGCTGTGAAGCATATTCTTCGATATCTAGCTCACACTCCAACACTTGGATTATGGTATCCCAAGGGCTCTTCCTTTGATCTCATTGGATATTCTGACTATGACTATGCTGGTGATCGAGTGGACCGCAAGTCAACATCAGGGACATGTCATTTCCTTGGATGATCCTTGGTATGTTGGTCCTCGAAGAAGCAGAACTGCGTATCACTCTCTACTGCTGAAGCTGAGTACATTACTGCTGGATCTTGCTGTGCTCAATTGCTATAAATGAAGCAAACCCTCAAGGACTATGGCATCAATGTGAAGAATGTGCCACTTTACTACGACAATGAGAGTGCTATCAAGATTGCTCGCAACCCAGTTCAGCACTCGAAGACAAAGCACATCCAGATTCGTCATCATTTTCTTTGTGACCATGTGTTGAAGGGCGACATCTCCATCGACCACGCAAATACTGAAGATCAGCTGGCCGATATCTTCACAAAGCCCTTGGATGAGAAGAGATTTAGCAAGTTGCGATGTGAGCTAAATATCTTAGAATCTTTGAATGTTCTTTGAAAGGGACACACATCCTAAGACTTATGCAAATTTGATGACTTAGATGTGCAACACACGAAGTAACTTTTTTCTTCAATCAATGAAGACTAACCCTCTAAGTGTGAAGAATTTGATTCTCAGAACCCTACGACAATTGTACGTGGTGTCTGAAATCATCATTCTTATACGGTGGGTTACGCCACCAACCAAAGTTGAAAATCTTCAATTTGAGTTTTTCTTCATTTTTGAAATTCCTCAGTTGTTCAATTTCTTCAACTTTGCATTGTATTCACTCTTTCCGTTGTTGTTCTTCATTGACTAAATATACTTGAGTTTTATGTCCTCAACATCATTCACTTATTGCTAATTCTTCAAGTTGATTTTTCTACTAAGTGAATGTGATCAGACCCTTTCCCCTTCTATGCTAAACTCAACCCAGTTTGTTCACAAATTCTTCATGTGCGTTCTATTTGAAACCCGTTCAAAATCTTCACTATGTCTTTGTCAGCTGAAGAATTTGCGAACGAAACATTAAAATTTTCTTATCTGATATTCGGCTTTTGCCGCTCAAACTGTTCCACATCCCACGATAAGACTTATCTATTCACCCACGATCTCACACAATCTCCACCACACTGTACATGGGTGACACATGTTGCTAGGATGAGAATGGTCAGGGGCACGTTTGTCCATTTTCCTCGGGCGAGCGGTTTTTCACCTCGGCTATAAATACCCCTCAACCTCCTCAGACTGCATTTACCCTGCTCGAACTCACTCCCCTTGCTCGAGCTCTCAAGCCCTAGCGTTGCCGCTACTTTCATCGTCCCCGGTGAGGAAGAGCTTCACTGCCCCGACCTCGTCACCGTCGTACACGCGCTGGCCATGGATATCTTCACTCTGACGCCGTCGTAGTTGTCTTCCTCTGCCAAGTTAGGGGTGGAAGATCTGGACTGACGAACTTCCAACCTAACACTCTTAGTTCATTGTGTTCTTCGTCAAGGGTAATTAAAAGTTATTTTTGATTCTGATGATTTTCGTAAAATCTTCAAAAGGTGTTTATTCTTCAACTTCCACACTTTAAACACCTCACACAATCATCTGCTCTTGATCTGTTTCTCTAAGTGACATTTTTCTTCAAGATTCCTCAATTGTGTGAATTTCACAATCCATACAAGTCTGGAACCTAAGTCAAAGAACGCTTAGTGAAATTCCTCAAGACGTATCTCGTCAAATTCCTCAAACTTGTTCTTTTTGCAAAAACTTCTGAGAATGCATATGACCTCTCCAAATTCTTCACACATATACTCTGTTCATAGGTACACATGTCCGCTGCTGAATCACTAGGTTCTCATCAACTTAACTCATTTGCAGTGTTCCTCGAAGAAAAACTGCACACCTCTTCAGAGAACTCGATTGTTCAAAATCCTCAGGTGAAGAAAATGGCAGATGGCAAGAGACCTCAGAAGGGTGGAAAGAAACTGGAAGTGAATGCTGCTTTCGAAATCCTAGATGACATCTATGCAGGGTATTGCACTCCGGATGAGGCAACTCACAGAAAAGAAACGAAGAATGAGCGCAAGGTGCGCATTCAGAAGATTGAACGAAGATGGGCATGGGAATGGAGGGAATACAGATATGTTACTCCAAAGTACATGAAGAAACTCGCTCTAAACCCTCCTTGCCCAAGACCCCCGTTGGCACCTGGCAAAATTGCTGTTCCACTAGCATCAAGCGCGGTGAGGACTATGCTGATGAATGGGACAAGCGGCAAGCCAAGTTATCCAAACAGGCCAAGGAAGCAGTGATGAAATTCAACGAAGACTCTGCTGCTGCCGCTGCTAAGGCCTCTACTAGCAAGAAGGCTATGCCTAAGAAGCCTACTCAAAAATCGCATTCCTCAGCAATGCCCTCACAGTCAAGCTCATCTGTGCCCTCACGGCCTATTCCTCAAGCTGCACTAGTTCCTCAAGTTGCAAAACCCTCAGCTCCTCCAGCAAAGTCCTCAGCATCTGTGCATCTTGTGCCAAAGGACAACATGCATCTCAATTGCTTCATGAGCATCTGCAAGTTCTTCAGCTCCTCCTTAGTCCTCAACAGGCCCCACTTTGCTGAAGACCAAGGCTACTATTGGACGAGGCACAAAACCAAGTCCTCACAAGAAGCAAGTTGCCTTCCCAAGTGTCGTCAGATGAAGACGAAGCTGATAATGAGGAATTAGCCGAAATCATCAGAGATAGACAGCAAAGGGCCACTAGAGCCAAGCGCAGTGTTGTGCCACTCATGTTGGATCTGAAGAAGATCCTGGACTTCATTGATCTCTGGCACAAGGACTCAAATACTCCCTTGCCAGAATTAAACCTCACACCTAGCCAAAGTCATATGTTGACGGCTTTCATCTCTGAAGAAAAATGGAAATTTGAGAAAGTCAGGTCTGTGAAGAAAACACAGTACAAGAAACAGTGCTTTCTGAAGGAAAACATTATAAAGCTATTGCCTGATGAACTTGTCGCTCTGCAATCTGAGATCAAGAAACTGAGTGATGAATTTGACGCCTACAAGGCAGAATGCTGGGAGCCAAAGTCAGATTCGTTAGAATGGTGAAGGGATTTACACACAATGTTGTTGCTCCAACGCACATTGAACTTCCTCAAGCTGAAGCATCTGCACAGCCTACTGAAGAACATGCCAGCACCACTGATGAAAATCAGGTTGCTGATGAATCTGAAAGCACCAGGGCTGATGAAGCTACACCAGCCGCTGAAGAAATTGCCAGGGCAACCACTAGTGTTGCACCTGAAGAACATGTTAGGCCAGCTGAAGCATCTAACATTGTGCCTGAGGAAACTGAACAAGACAGGATAATTGCATCAGTTGTGCCTGAAGAAACTGCACCAATTTCCTCTGCTCCTCCTGCACCAACGCCAACACCAAGTCCTATCCTTCCTTCTGCATTAGAAGTGAAGAAAACCAAGGCTGCAGAGCGAGCAACCGTGAAGAAAAGGAAAGCATCTGCTTCCTTAGAGTCTTCAGCTCCCAAGAAGGCGAAGACTTTGACCAGCTCTTTTGCAAATCCCATAGATGTTGTTCCTCTTTCAAGCATGCCATCAAAGGAAATCGTTCCTTTTGGTGAAGATTATGTGATTCCAAGTGAATCTGATGAAGAAGATTCTTCTGCTGCTTCGACAGAGCAGTTGGATGAAGAAATTGAGGTGGACAATGTCACTTCAACCCCTCTGGTATCATCGCCCATGCCTCAGTTCATGGCTGAAGAGGTAGGCGTTGAGGAAATTGAAGAAGAAGAAGAAGACATGGACATTGGGTGCACCACTCTAGTGTTGAATGATGACTATTGGGAAAGTCACCACCCCAATTCCCCCATGTTCGCCCCACTGCAATAGATTCCTCTGTCCCCAGTCCAGACTGAAGAAATTCATACTGACTCTGATGAACCTCTAGCACCTCTTCTTACCATGCCTGAAGAAATTCCAGCCACTAGTACTGATGTTAATGCTGATGAAGAACTGGAGACCCAGACTGCTACTGAAATGGAAACTGAAATTCCTTAGCATGTGGCCCCTGAGACTGTGATTTAAGAGGCAGTGAAGACATTGACTGATACACCTCATCCCAAGCTGAAGAATCCGTTCTCAAAGACGCAGAAGTTCAAGGCTGATGACTTCTTTCATGAGCATGTATTCTTCACTGGTTACAACCCATATGACTTTGCTCGTCTTCGAAGGAAGCATTTCAGGACAGCAAGTCAGATGAACTTCTACTCTTCACTGCTATTCGATAAAGACAAGATCTTTGACCATGAGCATATTCCTCATGTGGATATGGAATCGCTTCCTTGCTTCACCCCAGTCCTCAGTGTTCTTCATGACGCTGGGCTACTCAACTTTTGCACTGACATATGTGATTGGAATGAAGAGCTAATTCTTCAGTTCTACACGACGCTGCACATCATCGGCAATTATGATGATATAAATTCTTGGGTGTTGGACTGGATGATAGTGAATACTCACTTCAAAGCACCAGCCTCTGAATTACTTCATGCCCTGCCTGATAGTCCTCCCCTTGAAGGTGCACGTCTCCTCTATCATGAACGTGAGCTCTCTGATCATTTCATGCAAGTGTTGATGAAGCCGCTGAAGTCTGGCCAAGCCCCAAGAACCAAATTCCTTGTGAAGGAATTGCTTTATGTGCCTCGGACCGTCTATCGCATTTTGACCAAGACCCTGAGTCCTATCAAAGGCCACGACTCTAATGAAGAAGAAGTCATTGGCATCATGAAGAATCTGCTATTCAATATCATGCATGGTATTCTAGTCAACTACCATGACTTCTTCATGAGGACTATGGAAAATGTTGCTCTTTCTCTGTTTGAATTGAAGCCTTATGATCCTTGGATCATGAAATTCATCAGATCAAGGTCTTCTAACTACCAGGCTGATACACTTAATCATGGCAGTTACTTGCCCCCCATTGAAGTACTCAAGCGGACTATTTCCTCAGCTGATGAGAAGGGCAAGGCCACTATTATTGATGAAGGCATTCATCCATTGGATGGATAGTTCCGCAAAGATGCATCCTACTCCACCAATGATGACTCTGCCACTCCTGACTCTGTCGCCAATGCTTCAAAGCAAAATCCTCAAGGCACAGCTCCAAGGGTGATGACTGATCATGAGCTTCTCCTCAGTCTTCATCAGAAGGTCGATCGCAACCACAAATGGGTCAAGCGTCAGTTTGGTTCAATTCTTCACAACATGACTGCTACACACAATTCAGTGAAGAAGAACAATTACTACCTCCATGAAGTATTTGATCGCACCTGGGTTGTTCTGACTCATCTCTACCGTGAACAAGATCTTAAGCAGATGGGCTTCAAGCAGGACTTCAACTGGTCTAAGCGACTGGCGAAGAAATTCAAGAAGGTCACAGTTCTTTCTTTGGTGTCCAGCTCATTTTCTTCATCGCGCGAGACTGATGAAAATGAAGATTTGGACGACACTATGGCAGGCCCCACTCCAACAACCGACCCCAACAACGTTGGCGCTCCTCCATCAACTTCATGATGATATTCTTCAGGGGCGTTAGTCCTCACTTTTCGTCCCTTTTGGTCATTTGATGACAAAGGGGGAGAAATTTGAGTTAGTATTCAAGCGGGTCTATTTATATGGGAGTTTTTTTGTTAAGTTGCAACTCTCGCTCTTTTGTAGTGTTTGTTGGATCGAGTAGTAAACTTAAGTCTGATGGTGACCTGATACTTTTGCACTGTTTTTCTGCATGCTATTTCCTCATATATGTTATGCACGGATGATGAATTACATCAGTCACCATATTTCATCATGCATTTCAAATTCTTCATTCGATATGTTAAATGCTTGTATGAATTACAAGATATAGGGGGAGATCTCCATGATATTACTCTACAATGTGCATCTGCTATCAAAAGCAAATTCCTCAAATATGCACATCTTCAGGGGGAGTTCTTCTATATCTTGCAATCAAGTTACTCAATATTGAGCACTTTCAATTGATATGTTTATCCCCATTGAAAACTTAACCTATTTGTCAGCAGTCACCAAAAAGGGGGAGATTGTAAGTGCATCTAGTGCCCCTTAGTGGTTTTGGTGTATTGAAGACTTATAGATTAAGGGACTAATATGTTTGTGAGTGCACACAGGCTCTATAAGTCGATGAGGAGTTTGATATTTATGTCGAATGTCGACCCCTAAAAATGTATGTCTTCAGCTGAAGACTTTGGTTCTCCTGAAGATTTTGAAAGTGAAGAAATTGGTGTGACCTTGAAGACTTGGATATTCATGCAAGGATTATGAAGCGTGAATACTTTTTGTTTTCGTAGTTTCATTTTATCTTTCTTGAGTCATAGAAAACACCATACTGTTAAAAGGGGTTGGGGTAATACTAAGGAAACTGATTTCCAAGTGATGCTCATCTCAAAATCCTACACCTACCCAATCCTTTCGAGTGAAGCCATCGGAAATCTCATATCAGCTCAGTCAATTTCTTCAGTGACAGAGACGAAGATCTTCGGGTCTCTCAGTAATTTGTTCTAACTGAGGAGTTAGGAATTCGCTAGTGTGGATTGCCTACATAGTGAGGAACATGATAGCCCTGAGGAATTCGAACCTCAAATCCGACCGTTGTTGTGCTACGTACCAGCTGTCCAAAATATCCTACCACCTAACGGTCATATCATTGAAGGGTATTTATGTCTTATCATGTCGGGCTGTTCCCCGGGCTATAAATAGCTGCCCCCTACAACCACTAGCTGGTTGGCTGCTCCGAGAGAAACTAACTCTTGTCATCGAGAGCATCCCATCCTCTGAGGACTTTGAGAGAAAATCATCAAGTGAGGAAAACCCAAAACCCAAACCCAAACACCTACAAACCCAAAGTGATTGAGCATCACTAAAGAGATTGTTCATGTGTGGAACCGATGCTTGTTACCTTTGAGGATTGTGTATCCTCCAGACGGTTAGGCGTCATGGTCTGAGCATCAAGAGCAATTGTGGATCGCCGAGTGACCAAGTCTGTGAAGGTTTAGAAGTCACCTGTGAAGACTTAATTACCACGAGTGTTGGGCGAGGTCTATGTAACCTTAGATCAAGGAGAATACAGTGAGGACTGTGTATCCGGGACTATGTGTCCTCAAGTTTAAATACTCGGCCGCTCCAACCAGACATACAACTGTCACAGCAGTTGGAACTGGTCTACCAAATCATTGTCTTCCCCAAGCCTACTGGTTCTATTTCTTCAACCCCTTTCATTTCCTCATTCATGTGTTGATGAACCCGATCATTACTGTTTGAAGACTTTGACTAAAGACTTTCTCTATTTCCACAATCCAATTTCTTCAGTCACATTGCCTTCGGCCTGCTTATCCTGTGTTTACGCTACTTGTGCTCTGTGTTTTTTTATTTCATCATGATGACTATGCTATTACTCTGTTATGCTTACACTTGAGTACTAATTCCGCTGCTGAAAGTGCTAGTTATCGACTAGAGGGGGGGTGAATAGGCGATTTTTATGAAAGTCTTCAAAACATGGAAGTTTCAAAGATAAACAATAGAAATGACCTAATTGATAAGCAGCGGAAGATAAACTACAACAAGCAAACCATAGTCAAGTATGCAATGATGTGAAAGTACAGGACTAATAGCAGCTAAGTAGTAAGGATCAGGATGGAAGATAGTGTGAAGCCAATCAACGATAGTAGTCAAGCAATGAAGTCAAACTGGTACGAAAGATAGGCAATGACTTCACGAAGACAAACTCTAAGTAATGGAAGGGACAGGATAGAACCAGTCACTTGTTGAAGACACAGGATTTGTTGGACCAGTTCCAGTTGCTGTGACAACTGTATGTCTGGTTAGGGAGGCTGAGATTCAACTCAGAAGACCGCGTATTCACCTTATTCCCCTTGAGCTAAGGACACACAGTCCTCGCCCAATCACTCTGGTAAGTCTTCAAGGTAGACTTCCGAACCTTCACAGACTTCGTTCACCGGCAATCCACAATGACTCTTGGATGCTCAGAACGCGACGCCTAACCGGCTGGAGGATTCACAGTCCTCAAGTGTAATAAGTCTTCAGGTCACACAGACAGAAAGACTTTAGCGATGCCTAACACTCTTTGGCTCTGGGTGTTTGGTCTTGGTCCTCGCAAGGATTTCTCTCCCTCAAAAGCTTCGAGGTGGGTTGCTCTCAAACGACAAAAGCCATGCACTAACTCTGAGCAGCCACCAATTTATGGTGTAGGGGGTGGGCTATTTATAACCATTGGGCAACCCGACATGATATGTCCGAAATGACCCTGGGTCACTAAGGAACTGACACGTGTTCCAACGGTCAGATTTCAAACACACACGGCAACTTTACTTGGGCTACAAGCAAAGCTGACTCATCCAGCTCTGGATAAGATTTACTCTCATTGTCTTCGCTCGAAGACATAGGATTTGGGTTGAGCATCACTTCAGTCATTCTGACTTTGTTCACTTGGACCCCACTTAATAGTACGGTGGTTCCTATGACTCAACAAAGAAGAAAAAGGAAACAGCGAGACGACACAGTCTTCGCGCTCCATAGTCTTCACTCAATGTCTTCTCATGTCATAGTGTTCAATATGAATATCTTCACATACCACCATTGTCGTCAATGTCTACATACATTATTAGGGGTCATCTCCGGTAGGTAAACCGAATCAATGAGGGACACTACCTGCGTTATCCTGCAATTCTCACAAACGCATTAGTCCCTCAACCAACTTTGTCGTCAATACTCCAAAACCAACTAGGGGTGGCACTAGATGCACTTACAATCTCCCCCTTTTTGGTGATTGATGACAAACTGGTTGAAGTTTTCAACGGGAATAAAGTATGTGAAATTGTAAAGGATAGGGTATTGTCTTCATAAGTAGCAAAGGCTCCCCCTGAAGATGTGCATATAAGTAATTTGCTTTTGGAATGCAAATGCACATGGCAGGTTGTACTTGTGGAGATCCTCTTCAACTTATGAAGATAATTCATCATGCATGAAATGATATAGCAAATAGAATGACATGCATAATGAAAAATGGACGTCTGCAGAATGATCTGAGTGCGGAAGTTCTCATCGCACATGCCGAATTTATCATCACATCACAGTAAAGCAAATAAGTAGCAGATGACCATCGAGTTTAAGTGTTACAACTCAAAGAACCAAATGTATCAAAAGCGAGAGTTGTAAACACTAGGCAAAATATGAAGCAACCGCCCATATGATCCCGCTTGAAGACTATCGACTCATACGCTTCTCCCCCTTTTGTCAGTAAGGACCAAAAAGGTTTGAAGACATAGAGCATCTACTCGTTCTCATGAGTAGGAGAAGCATCAGGGTTGTCGTTGTTGTTTGGCGGTGCAGACGTACTTGGTGCAGTGTCGATGCGTGCAGAAGTAGGGGGCGGTGAAGTAGCATC
The DNA here is from genome assembly GCF_018294505.1 of Triticum aestivum. Taxonomy (NCBI): domain Eukaryota; kingdom Viridiplantae; phylum Streptophyta; class Magnoliopsida; order Poales; family Poaceae; genus Triticum; species Triticum aestivum. The sequence continues at coordinate 232,113,584 of NC_057813.1, read as the reverse complement.
ATCTTCATCATCGATCACTCTGGCATTCACAATTGTCGCGGAGGAAGAATAGTCAGAGTCCTCAAGGGATGGAGTTCGACGTAGGACAACAGTCTGTGGAGGAGTGGAGTCAAACTTGAATTTTTCAGTGAAGCCATCGTCTTGAAGATCTGCTTCAGCACTAAGCAGCGTCAAACTCTTCCATGATCGCCGACAAGTCTCGTGAGCGACAAAAGCATTCTTGGTGGCAAGATTTCGAATGCGATTGACGTCCACTAAGAGGCTTTGCATCTGTCTCTTGAGCCAAAAGTGATGCTTATCTTGTTTCTGATGAAGTGCCACAAGAAGTTCTCGGTCATTTAGAACACGAGAGCACTTCTTAGGCCTTTGGGCACTGGTGCTTTCAGTAGCTTCAGTTTGCGCACGATGAGGCAAACGAGTATTCCCAGCCATTGGATAGATACGAGTTACTGCTTGGACTCCTTCTATGGGTTGAGTGAAGCTTTGGTGATCAGCATTTTGAAGACAAAGAGGCTCCTTGGCAGGCTCAGGGTATATGGCTTCAACTGACATATCAACCTCTGGTAGAAAAATCAGATGATTGCGAGCAGAAGGCTGATAGTTGACAGAGGAGTGTAGCTTGATAAGGCACATGACCCATGGAGCATAGAATTTCAGGCCAAAAAGGCCAGATCCAGACGCAGCCAATTGCCGGATGAAGAATTCCTGAGTATTGAAGCTGATGCCATTGAGGATGTAAAAGACCAATGTGTTCATGGTTCCTTCAAGTTTGGTCGCTGATGAATGCCCTTTGATAGGCCATAGAGTTCGCCTGATGATGTAATATATTGTGCGAGGCAGATACTCTAGGTCATCAACAAAGAACTCTTTCGGGTATTCGGCGTCAGATGGCAGTGGCTTCATCATGCTCAACATCTGGCTCATGTTGGGCTCTGACTTATGGAAGATGCTCTCCTGTGCATTGCGGTGGAGTTGACAATCAGGTTCATATAGCTCTCCGGGAGTGGGTAGGCCTGTAAGCTCAATGACGTCAAGAGCTTTGGCTTCATGATGAACATTTCCTGTCATCCACTCGAGAACCCATGTCTTGATATCCCTGTTGTAGCCACGAATATGGAGGGTAGCATGGAATTGAAGCAAAAGTTCCTCATTCCAATGTTCTTTGTCTGTCACAAAGCTGAGCAGACCGGCATCACGAAAGCAGTCAAGTGCTTATTCTAAGCATGGCAGTCCAGCAATGGCTTCAATGTCGAGGCGCATATGAGGGAAAATGCGCCCCTAATCATATATAACGCAGGAGTAATAGCTTCGTTGCTGATAGCTCCAGAAGTGATCAGATGATATTCTTGGCCTTGAGTAGGGGTTCTTTGCACTGTCAAAGGTGTTGTGGCTTTTGAAGCCATTTGCATTGAAGGACCCTGTAGAGTTTGCAGTACTTGGGAACCTTGGCAATCTTGGCTTTGGTTTCTGGACCTGAGGCCTATGCTCAACATGATAATCAAACTGAGGACCTGAGGCAGTAGGCGGAGGGACCAGAATGGGCCATCGGACAGTGGTTAGCTGACCATGATTGTATGCTTGCTCAATTGTATAGGGCCTTGGTGGCGGAACAGGAGTAGTGGCAACAACTAAGGCTTCAGGCTGCACAATAGACACTTGGGGAGCAGGTGCATCATTAGCTTCGGGCACATTGGTTGGTGCAGGCTCCACATTTACTTCAGCCATGATTACATCATTGGCTTCATTTGTGTTGGTGGTGGCAGCCTCAAGATTTTCAACCTCCACTTGATGAGCTGGAGGGTCGGGCACGGGCAAGTTCACATCAGGAACAACTTCTTCAGTATTGGGGGGAGTAGGAACACGTACGTCTTCTTGTCTTTCATTGGCTGATGCAGCCGGATTGTCTTCAGCAGCTTGGGCTTCAGACACGCAGACATTCACAGTTGGAGTGGCTTCTGGAAACACTTGACGTGCAACAGATGGGTGGTGCACTTCTCCTTCTGTAATGCTCGAAAGAGGGACCTGAGGCCTTGGTCCTTTGTGAAGCCTGCGTAATGCTGGCGACGCATTTGGAGATGGAGTTGGCTGGGCCTCAAAGTCTTCTTGTTCTTCTTGCACAGGCGGTGTGACTTGTGGTTGGTGTTGGGGAGTACTTGGGGAGTCTTGTTGCTGTGGGTGATCAGCCCATGATGCATCCTGAGCAATTGGCATCAGAGGACGACCAATGCTGATGAGTTTGCTGTTCGTGAGAACAGGCGATGATACCAAGTTGTGTTCGATCTGAGGAAGAACTTCATCATCTTCAACATTGTCATTGTGACCAATGTCTTTAGCAGCGGTGGGTTCAGCTGCTGGAATGTCCTCAGCTTCATGAGCCTCTGTGGAAGCAGGCTCATGAACTATCATTCGTCGTTCTTGGTGTTCAGATGTAGGGCGAACCACTGAGATGGGTTCAACAACTAAGGGCTCTGTGGGAGCAGCCTGATTCTTCTTGGTTTTGCGCTTCTTCTTGGAGGGAGCAGCAACAGAGGCTTCAGTATTTTTCCTTTTTCTGGCTTCAGCCTCGGCAGCCCTCGTCTTCTTCTGTTCTGAAGCGGTTGACATGACCTTTGGCTTCGAGCCAGTCATGCTGCTTGGGAAGATTATGCGCGGTGCTTCCTGCCTTGAAGATGCAGATTGAGCGGTTGACAGCTTCTTATTCTTTGCAGCCATTCTGGGGTCAATGCCAGGATGACCAAGAGACTTGCGCTTCTCAGCCTCATTGTAGGCTAGCACATATTTGTCAGCCAGACTCTTCATACGCTCACGAGAGCCTTGAGCTTCTTCGCGTTTCTTGAGAAAGGCTTCTTTAAGCTCGTGCAGCATGACCTTGAAGTTTCTGACATCTTGCACGCTGAGCTTTGCCACATGCTTCTTGAACTGAGCTTTCTCATAATCAATCTTGTTCTTCAGCTCAATGATGCGCTGAGCGAGAGCTAGTTCAGAAGCAATGGCACCATTGAAGGAGACGCTGAGGCCAATGGGAAGCTGCAGATCTTCAAAGCTGAGATTTGGGGTGTCAAACCACTCATCAATGAAGTTACGGATGATTGCCACATCGAAGAGAGGCAAGTTATTGAAGATCTCTGCTTCTTCCTTGCTCTTGATTAGTTGCTCAAGGGCATCATCTGCAAGATCTTCATCGCTGGACAGATCAATGGGTTCTTCTCGCAGAATGGCAGCAAGAGTCAAGGTCTGATCAGTATGCTTGACGATTTTCTTTTTCTTCTCCGTCCTCTTGGAGATACGTGATAGATCTTCAGACTGCACACTATCTTCAGGAGGTGCAGTGGCCAGTGGCTTCGCACGTGAAGCTTTTGGTGGAGCAGCTGATCTTGAAGCCTTAGGCTTCTTTAGCTTCTGTGGCTTAGGAGGAGGAGCTGGGGCTTCATCAGTGTCAGCATCATTATCAGAATGATCCACTTTGGCACATTGTACCAATATGTAGGTGATGAGGCCATCAAGGTTGGAGAAGGGGCAGATGACATTGGGTTCTGCATCACGTGAGCCGTCAGCACGGGGAGCAGAGGGACCGGGATTGAAGTCTAATCCCAATGACTTCTTGTTTTCCTTGGCCGATGCCTTTGCGTGCCGGAAGTTGCGCTTGAAGAGATTATCGTCATGACACCAGAGCAATGATGATGGGTCGGCATTTTCAGGCTGAGGTCCACGGACCATACAGGGATAGAAACCCTGTGCAATAGCTTCAGCTCTGTTCTTGGGTTGAAGGCCTTGATAGAGAATATCACCCCAAGGACTCTTGATAGCGTTCTTCTCAGCGTATTCCTGGGTCACGAACTTGTATTTGAACCATTGTTCAGACCAACATCATCGAATCCATTGGATTCGTGTCTTGCGCTGATTGTAATCCTCTTCAGGATCTGTCTTGTAAAGCTCTGCGAGGTCATCAAGCAAATCTTTTGATATTCCCCCTCGACGCTGTCTGCCACCCTTCCTTACTAATTTCTCTGCAGCCATGAACTTCAAACTGAATGGCTTCAATATGTTCAAAGGCTTCAAAGGCTTTCGCTTGCTAGACAAACAGGAACTGGCTTCGGGAGAATTAATGTGATGCTGTAAGAATTCTGCAAACGAATGCAGACTATGAGAACCAAGGGATTCTCCCACGGACATGTACCTGTGACAGCATTAGAGATGCGAGGGAAGAGGAAGAGGTCATATGCATTCTCAGAAGATTTTGAAGATAAATCAGTTTGAAGACATTGACCTCATGATGCGAAGACATTCACTTATATGTTGAGAGTTGGTTCCAGATTTGTACGAATCCGTGAATAAGTACAAGTGAGGAATCAAACTAGATACGAAGTTTAAGTGAATAGACTAGGCAGTATGAGATGCAGACAGAATAGATCTAACATTGTGTAGGCAGAAACCACTTTTGCTAAATAGGATGAATCTATGAAGATCAAAAAGATGGTAAAAATAGAGTTATATTTACCACACGAAGAACTGCTAGATGGGATGAATAGGAGACCGAGCAGTTCAATCCACCGTGCCCTAACTTGGCGACGGAGGACACCTACAGCGACGGCGGACAGGACGATGTCCGCGGCCGGCGTGAGGACGGCGTCGGAGAAGTCGCGGCAGCTAAGCGCTTCGTCGCCGGCGTCGTCAAGAGCTAGCGGTGGCGCTAGGGTTTTGACGAGGTGGAGGGGTGGAAGAAGGTTTTCTTTACCGCGGGGGACATGTATTTATAAGGAAGTGTGCGGCACAGCACAATTACGCAGGTGCCCCTGGCGGTTCACATCTGAGGGGCATGTGGCAAGCATGCAACATACTCAGAGTTGTCCCACGTTCCCACGCCCGCCAGGCATGTCGGATGGTCGTTCCGGCTTCTCTGGATTTAGAAAATAAGGATGAGTCATTTAAAACAGATTTAATGTTTGTCTCTGTGTCTTCTGCTGACTAGGATGCAGAGAAGACATTCGACGGTTTCAATGGAATGCATATGATTTGGACAGATAGAGTTTGAGATAGAAAGCATAGAGAGATTAGGGTCCGATCACATTCACTTAGTTCAAAAGATTCAGCTAGGAAGACATAGCTATAAGTGAATGCTGTAGAGCACAAAACACTAATATATATATATCAGAAAGCAATCAAATCATCATAGTGAAGAAAATCATGAAGATATTGAAATTGAAGACAAACCAAATGCAAAGTCATTTCAAAAATAACGCCATGAGTGAAACACTTCAAACAGAGAAATTTGGTGGTGGCGTTACCCACCGTATAGGAAGTATTAGACCCAGACATAGCGCACAATTATCATGGCGCTCCGAAGTCAAATTCCACGTTAATGTATTCACACTCAGAATGTAAGTCTTCATTGATTGAAGATATACCTTACTTCGCGTGTTGCACATCTAAGTCATCAACATGCATAAGTGTTAGGATGTGTGCCTGATCACAGGACATTTGAGGATTCCAAGATATTTAGCTCACACCATAACTTGCAAAACCTTTTCTCATCCAAGGGCTTTGTGAAGATATCTGCCAGTTGCTGTTCAGTGTTGACGTGAATGATGTCAATATCTTTCTTCATGACATGATCTCTGAGAAAGTGATGAAGAATTTCAATGTGCTTTGTCTTCGAGTGTTGGACTGGATTGTTGGCAATCTTGATGGCACTTTCGTTGTCGCAGAAGAGAGGCACTTGTTTCAGATTGATTCCATAGTCCTTGAGAGTTTGCTTCATCCATAGAAGCTGAGCGCAATAGGATCCAACAGCAATGTATTCAGATTCAGCAGTTGAGAGTGATACACAGTTCTGCTTCTTGGAAGACCAATAGACAAGTGATCGACCCAGAAAGTGATCGACCCAGAAAGTAACATCGTCTGTGCATGTTGTGAATGTCTGGCAGGCATGTTTTGATGACTACTCAATAGTTCAGTGCGTCATGCTTTACGGCTTAGAAATCAGGGTCCCAAAGACGTTTTTAATACCACGGTGCATAAAAGATGTTCCAAGAGCTGAAATTGGTATTTCAGGATCATGCCCGCATTGATAGGTATAAGACCTCTAACAAGTTCCTTGCCTGCAAGATGGAGGAGAACAACTCAGTTAGTAAGCATGTACCCAGAATGTCTGGGTGCTACAATCGCTTGAATCAAGTGGGAGTTAATCTTCTAGATAAGACAAGGTTGACAAAGTTTCCCAGTCACTGCCACCAAGCCATAAGGGTTTTGTGATGAACTATAATATGAAAGGGATGAAGAAAATGATCCCTGAGCTATTCGCGATGCTTAAGGCCGCGGAGGTAGAAATCAAGAAAGAGCATCAAGTATTGATGGCCAATAAGACCACCAGTTTCAAGAAGGGTAAGGGAAAGAAAGGGAACTTCAAGAAGAATGGCAAGACAGTTGCTGCTCCCGTGAAGAAACCCAAGGCTCAACCCAAACCAGAGACTGAGTGCTTCTATTGCAAGGGGAAGGGCCACTGGAAGCGGAACTGCCCCCAAGTACTTGCCAGATAAGAAGGATGGCAACGTCAACGTAGGTATACTTGATATACATGTTATTGAGGTGTACCTCACTAGTGCTTGTAGTAGCGTCTGGGTATTTGATACCAAGTCAATTGCTAATGTTAGTAACTTGAAGCAGGAGATGCAGAGTAATGGAAAATAGCTGAGGGCGAGGTGACGATGAGTGTCGGATGTGTCTCCGGGGTTGACATGATCACCATCGGCACGCTCATAATACCTTCAGGATTAGTATTAAACCTAAATAGTGGTTATTTGGTGCCTGTGTTGAGCATAAAACACTATATCTAGATATTGTTTATTGCAAGATGGTTATTCATTTAAGTCAGAGAATAATGGTTATTCTGTTTATATGAGTAATATCTTTTATGGTCATGCACCCCTTGTCGGTGTCAAAACCGGCGGATCTCAGATAGGGGGTCTCGAACTGTGCGTCTAAGGCTAATGGTAACAGGAGGCGGGGGACATGATGTTTACCCACGTTCGGGCCCTCTCAATGGAGGTAATACCCTACTTCCTGCTTGATTGATCTTGATGATATGAGTATTACAAGAGTTGATCTACCACGAGATCATAGAGGCTAAACCCTATAAGCTAGCCTATGCTTATGATTGAATGTTGTCCTACGGACTAAACCCTCCGGTTTATATAGACACCGGAGGGGGATAGGGTTACACAGAGTCGGTTATAGAGAAGGAGATCTACATATCCGAATTGCCAAGCTTGCCTTCCACGCAAAGGAGAGTCCCACCCGGACACGGGACGAAGTCTTCAATCTTGTATCTTCATAGTCCAACAGTCCAGCCAAAGTATATACTCTGGCTGTCCGAGGACCCCCTAATCCAGGACTCCCTTAGTAGCCCCTGAACCAGGCTTCAATGACGATGAGTCCAGCACGCAGATCGTCTTCGGCATTGCAAGGCGGGTTCCTTCTCTGAATACTCTATAGAAGATTTTGAACACAAGGATCATGCCCGGCTCTGCAAAATAATTTCCACATACCACCGTAGAGAGCACAATATTCCACAAATCTAATCTGCTGACAACTTTTCATAGCATGACATCACGCCATGGCCCAGTCATTATTCGAACCATTTTTCTCAACCAGCCACCGCACATATCGCGAGGCGGTTTTGTTGGTGTGTCTTGTCGAAGCAGAGATCATGTCCCCTTATCACGGGATTCTCATCAATACGGGTGTGGGTAACCCAACCGCGCCATCAACGTGGCGCTTGGGGAATAAGCGAGTTTACCGGGCAAGTGGGGAGGCGCAGGATCCCTCCTGCCTTTATAAGGGGATAAGGACTCCCTTTTTCACCCACGCCTTCTTCTTCCTCTGCTCATCCATTCCCCCTCGCTCGAGCCCTAGTGCCCAAGCGTTCGTCTTCTCTGCCCACAAAGGTCTTCTGAAAATGTCCGGATCCGGAGCAGGAGGCAAGTGGATGGCCTCTACCGTCCGGGAGAAGGATATCAAAAAGCTTCGGGAGGTCGGGTATCTAGCCAAGAGAATCGGCCACCGTCTTCCGACGGCGGGATAGATCGTCCCTACTCCAGAACCCCACGAGAGGGTGGTATTCCTCCCTCATTTTGTCTGCGGGCTAGGGTTTCCCCTCCACCCATTCGTTCGCAGCATCATGTATTATTACAGGATCGATTTTCATGATCTATCCCCCAATTCCTTCCTCAACATCTCGACATTCATCGTCGTGTGCGAGGCCTTTCTCCGCATCTTGCCACACTTCGGCTTATGGATGAAGGTTTTCAATGTGAAGCCCAAGGTAGTGAGCGGCGAGCACGCCGAGTGCGGAGGTGCCATGGTGAGCAAGATGCCCAACGTCACATGGCCAACAGGTACTTTCAATGATTCCATCAAGGAGTGGTAGCAGCAGTGGTTTTACATCACAGAGCCGCGCGGCAAGGAATGACCCGCTGCTCCCGAATACTGATCTGGAGCCCCCCTAAGGCTTACGTCCTGGCCCAAGAAGGGCCTGAACTGGTCTTCGTCCGATGAACTATCGGTGCTCCAGACGCGCGTCAAGGATATGGAAGACAAGAACATCAAACTTGTCAATGTAGTCCAGGTGATGTTAGCTCGCCGGATTCTTCCTTGTTAACATCGGGCTTGCAATCTATGGGAATTCGACCCAGCCAAGCACCAGACCCTACGGGAGCTTTTTGGCTCCTCGCACAAGGACATCTGGAAGGTGCTTTTTAAGTCCAGCAAACCGTGGCCGGACTCTGCCGAGGACCGCGGGTACCAACTGTCCCACCCTGCAAGTTCGGTAAGTCACTGTTATGTTGGCAATTCGCATGTTTTATTCGCATATCTTGAGAAAAATGCTTAATGTGTTTTCTACAACTCTCCTAGGGCTGGACGAAGAAGGCGGGGCGAATCTACTGTCCGACCCCATTGCTAGAAGAACCGGCCGGCCCACTTCTAACAAAGATGTTGGTCCCGGCGCCTTACAAGCCGCCGAAGAAGAAGACCGAGAAGGAGGTCAAGAAGACCAGGGCAGCCTCCATCGTCGTGGCACCTCGGACACAAAATCCGAAGACTCCAACTCATGTTCTTCCTCCGAAGAGGACGATGAGGAGGAGGAAGACGAATCTCCAGCGTGGGGAAGAAAGAAAAGGACGGCCTCCACATCCTTGGAGGCCGAGTCGCCTAAGTGGGGGAAAACTCCTCTTCCAGAGGAGTCCACCGCCGCCGCCAATAGCAGCCCCGAGTGGGATCCCAGGGCCCAGCTCCTGGTGAAATCGTGAGTATATCAAGTCCGAACACGCTTATGCATCCAGGCTAGTCAGGGCATAGTATTTTAATCTGAGCCATACTTTTTTTGCAGTCCGGCGAGGTCCCGCACCGAACAATCCTCGTCGAAGGACTTACTAGGCTCGGATGCTATGGAGAACGGGACACCCCCGAAGGCCCCTACCCCAAAACATGTGAATGACACCGAGGTTTCATCCCAGAAGGACCCAGACCAAGGAGGGGGGAAAGGCTGTAAAGGCGGCGCAAGGAGGTCAAACTTCAGGGGCCGGACACATGGGAGAGAAGGCTCCCATGGACGTCGACGGCGGGGGCGATATTGAATTCGGCCGCCAGCCGGACACGATTCCGGAGATCAATACGGCTCCAGAATCCGGCAGGCAGCCTCCCTCGACTGGAGAGGGTGGGCCTGTTCCACCCGCAACCTCTGTCCAACCAGAGGTTGCGGATACTTTATCGGCGGCACTAAAAAGCGCCTCCATCGTCGATGAACACCGTGCCCTTATGGGCATAGTGATTGAGAAGATTCAGTCCACTGAGAGTGGACTGGATGAAGCCTGCATTAGCCTTATAAGAGGCTTTGAGGTATGTTTTATAAGGTTTCGAAGAGTGTCATAGTATAGATAGTAGCCCCTGAGACACTGTTCGGTGAAAGAAAGAACTGGACAGAGGATCAAATTTATGTTCGCAGGAGACTCACTTGATGACATCTTTCTCTCTTCTTTTATAATCAGGCATTTGTAGAGACAGCTGCCTCTCATACTGCGGAGGTCTCCGGACTGAATCAAAGTCTGGAGCGGGCCAAAGGAGAACTTGGCCACTTGAAAAGGCGGTTGGAGGATAAATAAGGTATGCACAAACCTTGCTTGCGTTCAATGCGAGCGAATTTTTTAGTATGATAAAAGTATGTTTCATGATTTGCTCTAGGGGCGATGACCGAAGTCAGGGCTCTTAAGAAGGTTGTGGTCGAGGCCGAGAAAAAGGCAGTCGCACAGGCCCTTCGTGAGAAGCACAAGGCCAGGGTTATCGAAGCTGAGCAAGAGCTTCAAGAGGCCGTGAAGAAATGTGAGACCTTGGAGCGGAGTCTATCGGAGAAAGAATCCGAACTCACCAAGGCTCGCCAAGCCGCAAGTGATGCCCGGGGGGAAGCCCAAGGTGCCCTGAAGGAAATCCAAGAGGCGAGGAAGATTGCGGCTGGTAAGGCTTTTTCTATACAAAGCAAGTAGTTGAAAGGAGAAAATCAAGTTGATAATTTGAATTCTGATTTCTCCAGGGGTATTTGCGGAGCTGCCACGCAGCATATCTGATGCCTCCCAATTCTACTGAGCCAAAGAAAGGAACACTGCGGATAAGCTCTTCTGGATGCAGTATCTGGCACCGAATTATCTGGTGCCTTTTGCCGATCAAATGAAGGAGCTGATCGAACTGCATAAGGCGGCCGAGCTAGCCATGAAGGATTTAATTATCCGGCTATGGCCCGCCGAGCCGATTCCAAGCAGTTACTTCAGGCTCGTGAAGCGGCTTGTGAGTGCCTGCCCTCGACTCGAAGTCATCACGCGGTCAGTCTATATGGAGGGTGCGCGAATGGCCTTCGCCCGTGCAAAGGTGCACTGGGGGAAGATGGATGCGGAAAAGCTGATGACCGAGGGACTGCCAGAGGGGAAGGAGCACCGCAAGCCTGAATTATATTATGATAGTGTCTTGAAAGGGGCCCGCCTTGCGGCGGAGCAATGCACCAAGGACATTATATTTCCATGAATACAGTCATGTTGTCCTTTGTAATGTTGAACAAGGTCATTTCTATTATTTATTGCCTGTTATTTGAAAGTTTTTCCTCATGTGCGGCCGTTTTATATATTAATCCTGAGAGTTGGCCAGTCGTCGGCTTCTGCCCCCACGTAGTAAGTACGGGGGTGTTTGGGATAAACCTGAGCACTCTTTATCCCAGTTTTGGGTCCTTGAAGGAGGTGTTCAGCACAGCGAACTAGGCAATCGGACTATAGGGCTTTATCACTCTCACTTAGCCATAGGAGTTTGACAAAAGGAAGGTAGGCGCAGCCCCTGGTGTTTGGAAGACCGCACGAGGGGCTCTATAAGCACCTGATCGGAAGAAAAGCCGATCCATCGCACGCTGCATTGGTTATGGCATTATGCGGAAGAAATCCTTAAAGATTTTACAACCCCTCGAACAGCTGACCAGCTCTCGCTGTATCATGACAGTCAGTTTTTGGCTTTCTCTACTGAGGTGCTCGTCCGGAAGAACCGGGACACAATCGCAGTAGTTCTCCCTATGCTACCTTAGCCGATATAGCGGAACGTAAGGTACCAAAACATGGGAGCCGGGCAAACCCAACTATTGACCCAAGACATGATTCGGAGCTGATGCATATAATGCTATAAGTTCGAGGTGCCGAACTGCCGTGAAGGTGTTCAGACTTTATTGCCGTATTATGGGTATAATGAAGCCCCTGGCATATTAAGGCATATCGCGATGTACGTATGCCGTTTTGACGAAGGGTGTTAGTAAGAAACGATAGCAGATAAGTGTCATAGAAATCCAGATGTTGTATTTGAGTAATACATTGATGCGTATGGGTACAGGTAATGTGATAAAAAGGAATATGACTACAGAACCTGCTGAGACCAGGAGGGAAGAAGCTGTGTGCAGATCCGGAGTGTAGTCGGATAGTCGTCGAGGGGAATATCTAAGGATTCCCTTACACGTTCGAGCTGTTTCCATGTCGCCGGTCCTGGCCTGCGCAAAAGTAAACCTACAAAGAAAATGCGAGAAATATTTGTGTGCCATAGAGCGGTTGAGCCGTAGTATGTGGCCTTTCCGAGCTTTTTACCGGAGTGTTTAATTGAGCTCCGGACGAGCCGGACTATCCTACCGCGAAGTAGTTCGGACCCCATTAGCGGTGTCTGAGAGCTTGGGCGTCGACTCGAGGTTCAATTGAAAGGTGCCACTCGTTGCTTCTGCTGTTAAGGCAGCGGTATACTCTTCGGTACCGAGGGGGAGTTCTGCCTTGCCATTGACCGTGATGACACCGCGTGGACCGGGCATCTTGAGCTTATGGTAGGCATAATGTGGCACCGCATTGAATCGAGCGAACGCGGTTCATCCGAGCAGTGCCTAATAGTCACTGCGAAAGGGGATGATGTCGAAGACTAATTCTTCGGTACGGTAATTGTTTGGTGATCCAAAGACTACCTCCAGAGTGATGGAGCCTATACAACTGGCCTCCACACCCGGTATAACACCTTTAAAGGTGGTATTAATGGGTTTGATCATCGAATGATCAATACCCATATGGCGCACTGTGTCCTGATACAGCAGGTTTAGACTGCTACCTCCGTCCATAAGGACTCGTGTGAGGTGGAACCCGTCAATTATTGGGTCGAGGACGAGTGTGGCTGAATTACCCTAATTGGTATTAGCCGGACGATCCATATGATCGAAAGTGATCAGCTGTATTTTATATTGTGGGGCGACTGGCTCCGTTAGGTCGACATCCCTAAGAGTGCACGTCCGTTCCCGTTTGGGGATGTGTATAGCGTTTATCATATTCACCGTTTTGATTTGCAGGGGAAATCTCCTTTGCCCTCCTTTGTTTGGTGATCGGGGCTCCTCGTCGTCGTCATCACTTTGAGACCCTTGCTCCTTGTTTGCGGCACCTGACCAGCTTGCTTGAAGACCCAGCATTCTCTGTTGGTGTGATTGGCTGGTGTTCCTGGGGTGCCGTGAATTTGGCATGGATGATCGAGTATGCGGTCCAGACTGGACGGTCCCGAGTTGTTCTTTTGGAATGGCTTTTCCCGCTGACCGGACTTAGAGCCACTGAATCCGGCGTTGACTGACGTGTCTTCGGCGTTATCACCATTTTTGCGACGTTTGTGTTTGTTGCGTCGTGGTTTGTTGTTGCTGTCTCTGGCTTTTGGTGTGCCAGGATTGCTTGCTGTGTTGGTGCTATGAGCCAATCAGCTATCCTCGCCCGCACAAAAGCGAGTCATGAGTGTCGTGGGGGCTGCCATGGACTTTGGCTTTTCTTGGCCGAGATGTCGGTCAAGCCACTCGTCACGGATGTTATGCTTAAAGGCCGCTAGGGCTTTGGCATCCGGACAGCCGATAATTTGGTTCTTTTTAGTTAGGAACCGAGTCCAGAATTTCCTGGCTGACTCTCCGGGCTGTTGGGTTATGTGACTTAAATCATCAGCATCTGGTGGTCGCACATATGTGCCCTGGAAGTTATCCAGGAATGCGTCTGCCAGGTTCTCCCAACTTCCGATGGAGTTTGCCGGCAAGCTATTCAGCCAATGCCAAGCCGGTGCCTTGAGTTTTAGTGGGAGGTACTTGATGGCGTGTAGATCATCCTCGCGGGCCATATGAATGTGGAGGAAGAAATCTTCTATCCATATAGCGGGGTCTGTAGTACCATCATATGATTCAATGTTCACGGGTTTAAACCCTTCTTGGAATTCATGATTCATTACTTCGTGAGTGAAGCATAGGGGGTGTGTGGCGCCTCTATGCCGGGCTACATTGTATTCGGTCCTGCCGGATTTGTTAGTATATCTGGCGTAACGGTCATCGTCACGCGTTGAGGCGCGCCCCCGTGATCCGTAGATCGATCTTGACTGTCCTGCTTTGTTTTATCTCGCAGATCATGCGTGGAGCCCCGGGCCTTTGTGTTTAGCTTGCTTGGCGTCGGGGTGTGGGCTGGACTTCGGGCTGATACGCCGCTTTGTCTCGACCACGAGGTGGCCGGTCAGCCGCATAGTGTAGGCTTTAATGCCTCCTCCTCGAGTTGGGGTAACAACCTGCACTTTGGGTAACTTTTGGTTGGGCGCTCGAGTCTGTATTCCTCGGCTGCCAGGACTTCAGTCCATCTATCAGTTAGCAGATCTTGATCAGCTTGAAGTTGTTGCTACTTTTTCTTCAGGCTTTTTGCAGTGGCTATAAGCCGGCGCTTGAAGCGCTCCTGCTCGACGGGGTCCTCAGGCACGATAAATTCTTCGTCGCCAAGGCTCACTTCGTCTTCGGAGGGAGGCACGTAATTATCATCCTCTGATTCTCCATCTGTTGCATGTTCCTTAGGGCTAGCTTGCCCGTTCTCCCGCTCGGCCTGCTCGAAGCCTGGCTGGGCGGGGTTGTTTTCGTCTTCGGCACCATCCGAATTGCTATCGTCTCTTGTACCGGTATTGCTATTGTTGCTATGGCGGGGCTTAGAGCGGCGCCTATGACGCCGGCGCTTAGATTGCTTCTCAAGGGGATTATCCTCCATTTCCTCCTCGCCATTGCTTTCTTTGGGGGTATGCACCATGTATATATCATATGATGAGGTGGTTGTCCAGCGCCCTGTGGGCGATGGTTCCAGTTCTTCTCCTGCATCGCCGTCCATACCGTCGATGTCTTCGGAGTTGAAGTCAAGCACGTCGGTTAAGTCATCGACTGTGGCTATTAAGTGGGTGGTGGTGGGGAACGAATTTCTTCGTCGTCCGCTTCCCACTCCAGCCGTACATAGTTTGGCCAAGAGTCTCCTGACAAGGAGAGAGACCTCAATGAATTTAGCACGTCGCCTAAGGGCGAGTGCTGAAAGATATCCGCGGAGGTAAACTCCATGACCGGTGCCCAATCAGATTTGATAGGCACGGACGTACGTGGTTCGGAGCCTGTGGCCGGAGATGAGTCTGAGGGTCTGATGACACAGATTTCTTTAGATGTGAAGTCTGTGTTCAGCTCAAGCACCTATGAGTGTGCGGCCTTCGTGACGGGGTCCATCCACCCGTCCTCGGATGGCACGATCTGCTCTGGATTGATGGCCGGGGCAGCCACAGGTGTGATCTCCCGAACACTGTCCAATGGCAGATCTAAGTCATGATCGTCGTGACTGTTCGGCGCACCTCGCATGGGCTCGAATCCGTCGAAGATCAAGTCTCCGCGGATGTCGGCAGTGTAATTTAAGCTTCCAAACATGACCTGATGGCCAGGGGCGTAGCTATCGATCTGCTCCAGATGGCCAAGCGAGTTGGCCCGCAGTATGACGCCGCCGAATACGAAGATCTGTCCAGGGAGGAAAACCTCATCCTGGACCACATCGTTGAAGATGATTGAAGGAGCCATCAAGACTTATTGTGACGACACAGTGGAACTCTCAATGAAAGCACCAATGTCGGTGTCAAAATCGGCGGATCTTGGGTAGGGGGTCCCGAACTGTGCGTCTAAGGCTAATGGTAACAGGAGGCGGGGGACACGATGTTTACCCAGGTTCGGGCCCTCTCGATGGAGGTAATACCCTACTTCCTGCTTGATTGATCTTGATGATATGAGTATTACAAGAGTTGATCTACCACGAGATCGTAGAGGCTAAACCCTAGAAGCTAGCCTATGATTATGATTGTATGTTGTCCTACGGACTAAACCCTCCGGTTTATATAGACACCAGAGGGGGCTATGGTTACACAGAGTTGGTTACAGAGAAGGAGATCTACATACCGAATTGCCAAGCTTGCCTTCCACGCAAAGGAGAGTCCCACCCGGACACGGGACAAAGTCTTCAATCTTGTATCTTCATAGTCCAACAGTCCGGCCAAAGTATATAGTCCGGCTGTCCGAGGACCCCCTAATCCAGGACTCCCTCACCCCTTGTGAATGGTTTATTATTGTTGGATCTCGATCGTAGTGATACACATATTCATAATATTGATGCCAAAAGATGCAAAGTTAATAATGATGGTACCACATATTTGTGGCTCTGCGGCTTAGGTCATATTGGTGTAAAGCGCATGAAGAAACTCCATGCTGGTGGACTTTTGGAATCTCTTGATTATGAATCATTTGAGACATGTGAACCATGCCTCATGGGAAAGATGACTAAAACTCTGTTCTCTGGAACAATGGAGCGAGCTAGTGACTTATTGGAAGTAATACATACTAATGTATGCGGTTTGATGAGTGTTGAAGCATGCGGTGGATATCGTTATTTTCTTACTTTCACAAATGATTTGAGTAGATATGGGTATATTTATGAAACGCAAGTCTAGAACATTTTAAAAGTTCAAGGAATTTCAGAGTGAAGTTGAAAATCATCATAACAAGAAAATAAAGTTTCTACGATTTGATCGTGGGGCTGAATATTTGAGTTACGAGTTTGGTATGCATTTAAGACAATGTGGAATTGTTTCACAGCTCACGCCACCTGGAACACCATAGCGTAATGGTGTGTCCGAACGTCGTAACCTTACTCTATTGGATATGGTGCGCTCTATGATGTCTCTTACCGATTTTCCACTATCGTATTGGGGTTATGCATTAGAGACAGTCGCATTCACTTTAAATAGGGCACCGTCAAAATCCATTGAGACGACACCGTATGAGTTGTGGTTTGGCAAGAAACCTAAGTTGTCATTTCTTAAAGTTTGGGGATGTGACGCTTATGTAAAGAGGCTTCAGCCTGAAGTGTGTCTTCACAGGATACCCTAAAGAGACCATTGGGTATACCTTCTGATACGTCTCCAACATATCTACTTTTCCAAACACTTTTTCCCTTGTTTTGGACTCTAACTTGCATGATTTGAATGAAACTAACCCGGACTGACGATGTTTTCAGCAGAACTACCATGATGTTGTTTATTGTGCAGAAAACAAAAGTTCTCGGAATGACCTGAAAATCCACGGAGATAAGTTTTGGAAAATATAAAAAATACTGGCGAAAGAATCAAGGCCAGGGGGGCCACACCCTGTCCATGAGGGTGGGGGCATGCCCTCCCCCCTGGGAGCGCCCCCCTGTCTCGTGGGCCCCCTGATGCTCCACCGACCTCAACTCCAACTCCATATATTCCGTTTCGCGGAGAAAAAAATCAGAGAGAAAGTTTCATCGCATTTACGATACGGAGCCACCGCCAAGCCCTAATCTCTCTCGGGGGGGCTGATCTGGAGTCCGTTTGGGGCTCCGAAGAGGGGGATTCGTCGCTGTTGTCATCATCAACCATCCTCCATCACCAATTTCATGATGCTCACCGCCGTGCGTGGGTAATTCCATTGTAGGCTTGCTGGACGGTGATGGGTTGGATGAGATTTACCATGTAATCAAGTTAGTTTTTTTAGGGTTTGATCCCTAGTATCCACTATGTTCTGAGATTGATGTTGCTACGACTTTGCTATGCTTAATGCTTGTCACTAGGTCCCGAGTGCCATGATTTCAGATCTGAACCTATTATGTTTTCACGAATATATGTGAGTTCTTGATCCTATCTTGCAAGTCTATAGTCACCTATTATTTGTTATGATCCGACAACCCCAAAGTGACAATAATCGGGATACTTCTCGGTGATGACCATAGTTTGAGGAGTTCATGTATTCACTATGTGCTAATGCTTTGTTCCGGTTCTCTATTAAAAGGAGGCATTAATATCCCTTAGTTTCCACTAGGACCCCACTGCCACAGGAGGGTAGGACAAAAGATGCCATGCAAGTTCTTTTCCATAAGCACGTATGACTATATTCGAAATACATGCCTACATTACATTGATGAACTGGAGCTAGTTTTGTGTCACCCTGTGTTATAGCTATTACATGAGGAATCGCATCCGACATAATTATCCATCACTGATCCAATGCCTACGAGCTTTTCACATATTGTGCTTCACTTATTTACTTTTCCGTTGCTACTGTTACAACTACTACAAAACTATTATCTTTACTTTTGCCACTGTTACCATTGCTATCATACTACTTTGGTACTAAATACTTTGCTGCAGATACTAAGTTATCCAAGTGTGGTTGAATTGACAACTCAACTGCTAATACTTAAGAATATTCTTTGGCTCCCCTTGTGTCGAATCAATAAATTTGGATTGAATACTCTACCCTCGAAAGCTGTTGCGATCCCCTACACTTGTGGGTTATCAAGACTAATTTCTGGCACCGTTGCCGGGGAGCATAGCTCTATTCTTTGAGTCACTTGGGATTTATATCTGTTGATCACTATGAGGAACTTGAAAGACGAAAGAACTAAGATTTTGCCCTCAACTACGAGGAGAGGTAAGGAACTGCCATCTAGCTCTGCACTAGATTCTCCTTCTGTTATTAGTAAGCTTGCGACACCTAAACCTGCTACTGCTTTGAATTCTGATATGTCGCATGTTATTGATGATGCCACTTCTGCTATACATGATACTTATGATGAAACTACTTCTGTGCGTGATACTACCTTGCCATTAGGTGAATTTCTTGATGAACAACTTGCTAGGGTTAGAGAGAATGAAATTATTGAAGATGCTATTATTGATGATAGTGATGATGAAAGTTCTCCCCCTGATTATGAATTACTTGTTGTTCCTGAGGGTTATGTTATGAATGAGGAAGCTGCTAGAGCTATCTTTGCTTGCAAAGATAGATATGATCTTAAGAAGTTATTAGCTAAATGGAAGCAGCAATCTCTTAATGCTAGAATGAAACCTGACCCTGCTTTTTCTACTTCACCTATCTGTGTTACTAATAAGGATTATGAATTCTCTGTTGATCCTGAAATAATTACTTTGGTTGAATCTGATCCTTTTTATGGCCTTGAATCTGAAACTGTTGTGGCACATCTTACCAAGTTGAATGATATAGCCACCCTGTTTACTAATGATGAGAAGTCTCGCTATTATTATATCCTTAAGATATTTCCATTCTCATTAAAGGGTGATGCTAAGACTTGGTTTAATTCTCTTGATCCTGGTTGTGTGTGTAGTCCCCAGGATATGATTTATTACTTCTCTGCTAAATATTTTCCTGCTCATAAGAAACAAGCTGCCTTGCGGGAAATATATAATTTTGTGCAAATCAAAGAAGAGAGTCTCCCACAAGCTTGGGGGAGGCTTCTCCGGTTACTTAATGCTTTGCCTGATCATGCTCTTAAGAAAAATGAAATACTTGATATCTTTTATAATGGACTAACCGATGCTTCCAAGGACTACTTGGATAGTTGTGCTGGTTGTGTTTTCAGGGAAAGAACAGTCGACCAAGCTGAATTACTATTGAATAATATGTTGACTAATGAAAATAATTGGACTCTTCCTGAGTCAATTACCGATCCAACTGAGCCAACTCCTGAGCCTATTCCTAAACCTACTCCGAAGAAGAGGGGTGTTCTATTTCTCAGTCCTGAAGATATGCAAGAGGCAAAGAAATCAATGAAATAAAAAGGTATTAAAGCTGAAGATGTTAAGAATTTACCTCCTATTGAAGAAATACATGGTCTTAATATACCGCCTGTCAAAGAAACACGTTGTCTTGATAACCCGACACAGGTAGTAAAGGTAAATTCTCTCTATAGATATGATAAAGTTGAAATTCCCTCTACTAAATTTCATAGCCCATGCTTAGATGAATTTGATGACTTTATGGCTAGACAAGAAAGTTTGAATGCTTATGTTGGTAGAGAATTAAAGAATAATGCTTTCGAAATAGGACACTTGAGTGATTATATGGCTAGAGTTAAAGGTGAACTTAAACGCATTAGCAAATATGCTTCTATGGTTACCACTCAAGCGGAGCAAGTACTTAAAGCTCAAAGTGATTTGCTTGATGAATTAAATAATAAATATGACTTTGCTGTTAGAGTGGCTACTAGAACTGGTAGAATGACTCAGGAACCTTTGTATCCTGAAGGCCACCCTAAGAGAATCGAGCAGGATTCTCAAAGAAATAATTTAGAGGCACCTAGTGTCAGGACCCCGACTCAATGCCACATCGATCTAGCATGTAACACCTCATATCACTTTGCGGCCTCACGCACGGTATTCCCACGGGTGTCGCCTTACCTTTGCCCGGGACCGTTTGCGCCTTTTGGCACACGTATATGACAGTGTCGCTAGCATCCATATGATAAGGAGCCCGGGGTGACATGGCTAGTCGTAAACCCAAAGTGGCACAGACTTACGGGGACAGGCATCCATGACCCAGTATCGAACGTGTCGGTCATCAGCGAGTGAATCCAGGCTGTAGCACTGGGCTAGCAGGACTCCGGTGAACCGGGCTGTAGCGGGCTAACAGGACTCTGGTATTCATCGCGTGACATTTCCCCGAAGGGACAGACACAGGAACGAAGAAGGACACATGCCGGCCAGCCTAAGTGTTCCGGAGCAGTAGCAAGCTACCATGGCTCAGTGAAACACTAGGAGACATTTCCCGGAAGAGAGGCTACTAAGGATAAACAACTAGATAGTCAGATCCCACACATACCAAGCATTTCAACCATACACACAATATGCTCGATATGTGCAAATACAACAAGGCATCACAACATGACTCTACGACACAAGTATTTAATTAATAGGCTCCGAGGAGCGAGATATTACAAACATGGGTCTCATGACCCAACACTCAGGGCATACAAGTCAAAGCACAAGCGGAAGCTATCATGTCTGGGTACAGACATCTATAAATGAAAAAGGCTGAGAAGCCTGACTATCTACCAGATCCTGCCGAGGGCACAAGATCGTAGCTGAGGTATCAAGCTAAACGTCGAAGTCCACGCGAAACTACTAGTGAGACCGAAGTCTCTCTGCAAAAACATAAAATAGGCAAACGTGAGTACAAATGTACCCAGCAAGACTTACATCAGAACTAACTACATATGCATCATTTTCAACAAGGAGATGGTGGGGTTTAACTGCAGCAAGCCAGCTTTGACTAGGTGGCTATCCTAAACTACGACTGCAAGCGACTCTTTTGAGGTGGCGCACACGAGTCCACATATTCACCATATCAATACACCACTATGGATCCGCTCCCGTCTCCCTACGAGAACGCCATCCATAGCACTCACGCTTATCTTGCGTATTTTAGAGTATCCACTTTCACTTGTCTATGAACTGATATAAGCAACCCAGAAGTCCTTTTCCGCGGACACGGCTATTCGAATAGATCATATTAACCCTGCAGGGGTGTACTTCTTCACACATGCTCTCACCACTTACCGCCGTTTACACGACATGTACTCGGCAACCTTCAAGCGGAAGCCCAACGTGGGTGTCGGCCACGGCCTGCCCAAACACTCAAGTCACTAGTCCAGGTTTATCGCCTATTCGGGTTCCATCCATGAGGAGATCCGGCCGGAGTTTCGCTCACAGCCCCAAACGATGTGAACAGGGTTCCCGAGACACCAAACGGGCGCCCGATACACCGTGCCACGTGCCTACCGCATCACAGCCCACCCCTACGGTCAGCGCTGCGCACGGCCTCCAGCATACTACAAACACCAGAAACTACTTGCAACTCCTGGACAGAGGACAAGGGTGATCAAGAAGCCGAGAGGGTCCATTGGTTTCGGGCCCAATGCGTGGTAGTAGCTGAATCATGGATCACAAACACAGAACTCAGTTCCTGAGGACGGCTGCAATGAGACAACCCACCATGTACTCCTACATGGCCTCTCACCGCTACCTTTACCAAATCGTGTTCACACACTTAGCTCACACACAGTAGGACATGTTCACACGCCTCTGATTCATCCCCGATGAATCAGACCTGACTCAACTCTAAGCAGTAGCAGGCATGACAAACAAACATGAATGAGTAGGCACAACAGGGCTCAAACAACTCCTACTCATGCTAGTGGGTTTCATCTATTTACTGTGGAATGACAGGTCATGCAGAGGATAAAGGGGTTCAGCTACCGCAGCAAGTAACAGATGAATCGTTGTTGTCCTAATGCAGTAAAAGAGAGCAGGAGCGAGAGAGTGGGATTTTATCGGAATGAACGAGGGGGTTTTGCTTGCCTGGCACTTCTGAAGATAACATTGAGTCTTCATCAGTGTCAACGATCACATCATCGGTATCGCGTCTATCGAGAGGGGACAAATACCGGCAACACAGAAAAACACAATCAATGCAATGCACAAAATGATGCATGCTATGACATGGCAATATGAATGTGTTTTGAGCTAATGTAACTAGCAACAAGTTAAATGGGGTTGGTTTGAATACAAGATTCAAATTCAAACTCCATATGTGATTATTCAAATGCCATTTAATTGATTTGTGCTAAACAGCACCTATAAGTTGTTCTAACATGCATGAAAATGGTACAGATGGATTCCTTGAATTTTTCTGATAATTTTTCATATATAATTTATTTAATTTGGAGTTACGGTTAAATTTCTATGATTTATAGAAGTTTTAGCTATTTTCTGAAATTATTAAATCATTTAAGATTATTTAAATTCCAGAAAGGAATTATTGCGTCATCATGACCTCATAGTGACGTCAGCAGGTCAACGGGCGCCGTCCAGGTCAAACTAACCTGTGGGACCCATATGTCAGCGTCACGGGTTAAACAGGGGGGTTTAGTTTAGTTTAATTAAAGATTAGGGCACTAGGGCCCACATGTCAGTGGCTTAAATAGTTAACTAATTTAATTAGTGTTAACTAATCTAACACCTAAACTAATTAACAGGGGCTGGCCCCACCTGTCATCGACCCAGGGGGGGTTCCGCCGTGGTCAAGTGGGTCAACCCACCGGCGACTTGACGCCGGCGAGGCCAGCCGCGGTGGCGAGCCTCGGGTTTTTCCCACAGGGCTTGGTTTGGCGTGCGGAGCACAGCTTCGGGATGCGGACGCTCGTCCGCATCCAACTGTGGTGGTGGCGCGGCCGGGGAGTGGCCGGAGTGGTGCCGGCGACGAGCTCGGCGGCGGCCGAAGCTCGGGTGCAAGTGGGGATGGGGCTGCGATGCACAAACGAGCGCGGCGAGGTGCCACGGAGGCTCTACGCGATGCGGGGAGCGCGTTGGGCGCATGCCCGGGACCAAATGGTCACCGGAGCTACGCCGACGTTGAGCTCAGGCGGCGGCGCGTTTCGGCCATAAAGGGGGCGACGGCTACGGCGATCAAATGAAGCGGGGAAGAGGGGGAAAGGGTGGAGGAGCTCACAGCGATCACGAAGAGGGGCTCGGCTTGCTCGGGAACGGCCGGAGTTCCACGAATTTGGGCGACGGCGACCGGCGGGTCCGAGGTAGGAGATGAGCCCGGAGAGGACGTTCGGGGCTTCTGGAGGGGCGTGGCTCGGTGGAGGAGGAGGAGGGGGTCAAGGCGGAGCCTTTGGGCGCATCGGCGAGGCTAGGGGTGGCCGGTGGCCACGAGGGAGCTCGTCGGCGGCGGCGAGCGTGTTCGGTGGGGTGGGAAACGGCGAGAGAGGGAGCAGGGGAAGAGTGAGAGAGGTCGGGCGGATCGGGACGACACCGGGGCATTCATCCACGCGGCCAGGGGAAGCAGGAGGTGGCCAGGGGAAGCAGGAGGTGGCCAGGGGAAGCAGGAGGTGGCCGAGGAAGCGTCGGCACGCGCCACGCCTCGCCTCTGTTCGTCCTCCTGGCAGAGGAGGAAGAGGACAAGGGGGAGGAGGTGGGCTGGGCCGCGCTGGGCCGGTGGTGGCGCCAGGTAAGTGGCTGGAGGAGCTGGGCCAGGTAGGTTTCTCTCTTTTTTTATATTTCAGTTCTGTTTTATTTTATTTAATTTATTTTGCCACTGTTTTGAATTTAAAATAATTCAAACAATGCCAAAAACTCCTCTGAAAATATTTATGCTGCTTAATGGACTTTTCCAAAAGCACATAAAAATGTTTCAGGGTATTTGGAAATATATTCTATATAAGTTAGGAATATAGTTCCAAATGCAAATAAAGTAATGATTTAAATTCAGTGCTCAAAATATTCCTCAAAAATGTTCATTATTTTTGGTTTGGTGCAAAACCCTTGCCAAAATATAACCAACATTATTTAAGGTCATTTTGAAAACATTGAATGCATTTTCCAGGGTTCTTTGCCCCTCTTTTATTTAAGTTTTTGAGGCTTCCAAAATTCCCTCACTTCAAATTTCAGAATTTAAACATGATGCAAACATGAAGCTAGCCTAGAGCACTACCAGCAGCTAGGGATGTGACAACTCACCCCCACTAAACAAGAATCTCGTCTCGAGATTCAAGCGTAGGGTAAGGTGAAGGGTAACGCAGACTAGTATAATCTTCACGATCCAGGGTGCACTTCAAATGAACGTTGATTTGAATACCATCATTGTCTTGAGGTCTTGCTCTGAGAAATCCTGTCAACATGACATGGAGGGAAGAAGACTCTAGAAGGGTCGATCTCCTCGAGGATCGAACAACTCAGGATTAACTCACGGAATGAGACATAGAACCATCTCTCGAGCTGAGAGACGAAGCATACCTCTAGAGGGATGGAGTGGAGCAGGTGACGAGGTTCACTAGGTAGACAACAATTCCAGACTTAAGAATGTGGCGATCGGTTGTCAACGTAGCGAGGAGTTGAATTGCCATGATACCACGACGAAACATCCTGGAGAAGGGTGATTCGTAGATTATTATCTTAAGTGGCAAAATGAATTACCTTTGATTCAGAGATCATTGAAACTCTTTAAACCAGCCTAAGGCAATTCTCGAGCGATCATTTGGAGGGGGTCGGTAGAATGGCATACTCGGACTTGGATGATGTGGATTACCTTGTTGAAGACAACGCAATGGATGAATTTGCTTATCACCGGAAATGGAAGGGACCCATGGTTGAATGGCACATTGGTGGTGCAAGCTGGGAACAAAATGCAAATGCTGGGAACGATTCTGGTAACTGGGGAAGAACCCAACAATAGGGAGTGAATTCACTGTCTGAAAAGGTCGTAGCATTGCCGAGGAAACTGAGAGGAATCCCAGTTTGTGCCGATGATAACTCGTAGCGCTTGTGCGTGCTCTTAAGAACTTGAGCATTTCCATAATCATCAAGGTTTTACCAACATCCGTGTCAAGGGTCCGGCAACACAACTTGCTACCATGATGAATGATGATGGAGGATGCAGATGCAAAGAAAGATAACACCTTCTCAGATTTCATCTTAGCGAGGCCAAGGAAACAAAATCTGGATGATCGACCGAGAGACATTTAGCACTCCGCTTCTAATGTTCTCCTTGATGTGCTAGTGTAACCCATTCATAGAAATGGTCTGGTATCTAGGACATCAAGTAAAAGGTCGGACTTCGGGATCTCAAAATCCATAGGGGCAACTAGGGAGTAAATCCTACGAAATCCCTATGGGGAGGTGGCCAACTTCCTCAAACAAGATACTACAATAACAGGTCTTCCGGCTGGGTGTGTTGGCCATGACATCCACTTTACCGGTTTCTGAGGGACCAATATTATAGTTCTTGGAGAATGTTCCAACCATCATATCTGCCTGAGATTCAGATCTGGTTGGTGTCAGGATATTCCAGACTCATCGAGTCTAGGAAGAAAAATGAAAGTTTGCAACACAAATCGACGAGATGACGTTGCGAGATTCTCGGGGAATGAACTACGATAGTAAGCTCCAAAACATGAGCTGGTTCTGCTACAAACATGTGAACACGTTGTCCCAGACAAGCATGACCACGTGGTAGTCTTACAATAAAACACTACCGAGTTCTGGCTGGGAACCATCACCGTGGATAACAAAGTCCTTGCATAAGTCATATGATTAGCCCTTATGAAGGAACTTCTTCTCCTTGAACAAATCAATCAGTGGCTTGGTGTGCTCGGGACACATATGGAATGAAGGTTGCAAGTCTCCAGACCACAGAATACTTCGCACGTATGCATGACTGATTTGGGATGATTCCAAAGAAGCAACATTGACTTTCTCGAATCCACGGCGGCAACTTGCATCAAATGCACATGAACTAGAGGAAGTCACTTCTTACATCCGAACATATGCTTCATGAGCTAGCATGAACAAATGCTTTCAAAAGTTTCCAACACTAGCTTAATGTTCAACAAAATCATGGAGGAGATAAGGATGTTGTCAATGGGCTCAACAACAATTCATCTGGGTTTCCCTTTAAAAGGAATTCCATAGTTAAGTGAACACGGTGATAGCATTGGTCAGACCCGAAAGATATAATGGTGTATGCTCGAGGGATCAACCACGAGTAAGACAACATTACGAATATCGTTGGTTCTGGTTTGACTTGACGATGGCCCACACTCAAATCAAAGGATTGATAAGACAATAGGTCCAGCAACTGATCACAGGGACCAATCGATGAAGATATCATCTTTCTTCAACACACACTACACAAGATTATCCCTTTGGAACAAACTAAGTCAGGCAAGCTTTTATCCTCCAACTCTCCAAGTTGTTGTCTAGCTTAACCAACTAGCTCAGGGATATCTAACACCGATTCTTGGAGAGAAGGTGGTTCACAAGAAACCAACTTGATCACGAGCTCAACATAACGGTCAGGTGACGACCTGGTGATACTTCCGAGAAGATATTCAGAAAATCATGAACCACCGGTATGTTACTAAGCTCGAGAACAATCTCACTTTTGAGGGCAAGACGATATGATCAAATGAGTGAGGACTTGACAAGATCCTAACTCATCAATCAAAGGGTGCACCGAAATAAGGACTAGGTAGCACGATCAGTCTTAGAAGGATGATTCAAAAACCAACACGCTAAGAATGAAATTATTATCCTTTAGCTACCAAGCAACGAGGTTGCTGGGAGTATTGGTTTCACACACCATGATTCACTTGTCGGCACTCCGGCTGCAACAACACGGAACCGAGGAATGAAAAAGGATGGCGAGAAGTATCACTATGTCAAGAATTCACAAGAGCCGGTGCAATCCTCATGAAAATCCTGACATAAAGACGGTAATACTTCAGGGTAGAACAGAATCAAAAGCTGGGCTGGCATTTTGATCTGCGGAGCACAATTGCTTTAACCCAATCCTAGATATGGATGAGGTACTGGAGTTTGTTTCTCCAAGTCATTCAGGACAGAATGGCTTGGCGGACCACAAGAGTAATAAGCATTGATAACACGAATGCACAATTACTCCTGGCTATCAATTGATAGACGAGGGTCAGAAGACAACTAAAGAGGGACAACTCAAAGGAACATACAGTTTTCTGAGTTGTGGATGCATGGTTTAGCATGTCGAATGAATTCCACATATTTCTTCCGGATAACCCATGCAGAAAGGTAGAACTGGCAGAGTCACAATGTAGAATCGAGAACCCATCGAGAGCACTCTGATTGTGATCTTTCGATCAGCGAGGAACATCTGCCATAAGCGGTTCATAGTATTTGGAAGAAAGGAATACCACGAACATCGAGGACTAATGCAAAGGTTACTAATAACCTAAAGGAACGAGCAACACTATCAACATGATTTAAGTAGAGTGAATCTCGGGTTTAAGAACCCAAGAATAGAATACCTACTAACTAAATGGCATCACAGGATGCTTTCGAGAATGATGGCCAGAATCATCACACTAGGACATAAATCATGGCTAGACCACTAGATGATCCCCTGAGACACCTAGGGTCATAATAATAACTCCAACATAAAGGTTGAGGCAGTAGAGTACCTCAGCTCAACAATTTGTGTGATTAACCTGGCCTAACAGACATTGAAACCGGAGAAAAAGGATTTTGCAAATGCATCAGACTCTTTAGAAACCTGGGATGACTCGGACAGCATAACGGCTGTAAATGCTCGGAAAAGATTTGATACATTCACAAAAATGGTGGCATAACCACTTAGAAGCACAATATCAAGGTTCCGAGATCAACAATTATCATACGGAAGTAGTAGGAACTGAACTGAGACTTAAATCCAACAATCTTATAAGTCCACTGATTAGTAACACGTGATCCTGATAGAAAGAAAAGATAGCCTAGTTCTTAATCCCCGTAGAAAAGATAAGATGACTCAGATCAGAAGGGCATGAGGTATAAGGAGTAAAAAGAGCCTTACGTTCCATCCCACAATCAATTCCCTTATATAACTAAAGGATTTCTAGACTCAACTTCGACCAGTTTGGCTTGGTAACCTACAGGCAGTCAAGCTCTGATACCAACGCTGTCAGGACCCCGACTCAATGCCACATCGATCTAGCATGTAACACCTCATATCACTTTGCGGCCTCATGCACGGTATTCCCACGGGTGTCGCCTTACCTTTGCCCGGGACCGTTTGCGCCTTTTGGCACACGTATATGACAGTGTCGCTAGCATCCATATGATAAGGAGCCCGGGCTGACATGGCTAGTCGTAAACCCAAAGTGGCACAGACTTACAGGGACAGGCATCCATGACCCAGTATCGAACGTGTCGGTCATCAGCGAGTGAATCCAGGCTGTAGCATTGGGCTAGCAGGACTCCGGTGAACCGGGCTGTAGCGGGCTAACAGGACTCTGGTATTCATCGCGTGACATTTCCCCGAAGGGACAGACACAGGAACGAAGAAGGACACATGCCGGCCAGCCTAAGTGTTCCGGAGCAGTAGCAAGCTACCATGGCTCAGTGAAACACTAGGAGACATTTCCCGGTAAGAGAGGCTACTAAGGATAAACAACTAGATAGTCAGATCCCACACATACCAAGCATTTCAATCATACACACAATATGCTCGATATGTGCAAATACAACAAGGCATCACAACATGACTCTACGACACAAGTATTTAATTAATAGGCTCCGAGGAGCGAGATATTACAAACATGGGTCTCATGACCCAACACTCAGGGCATACAAGTCAAAGCACAAGCGGAAGCTATCATGTCTGGGTACAGACATCTATAAATGAAAAAGGCTGAGAAGCCTGACTATCTACCAGATCCTGCCGAGGGCACAAGATCGTAGCTGAGGTATCAAGCTAAACGTCGAAGTCCACGCGAAACTACTAGTGAGACCGAAGTCTCTCTGCAAAAACATAAAATAGGCAAACGTGAGTACAAATGTACCCAGCAAGACTTACATCAGAACTAACTACATATGCATCATTTTCAACAAGGAGATGGTGGGGTTTAACTGCAGCAAGCCAGCTTTGACTAGGTGGCTATCCTAAACTACGACTGCAAGCGACTCTTTTGAGGTGGCGCACACGAGTCCACATATTCACCATATCAATACACCACTATGGATCCGCTCCCGTCTCCCTACGAGAACGCCATCCATAGCACTCACGCTTATCTTGCGTATTTTAGAGTATCCACTTTCACTTGTCTATGAACTGATATAAGCAACCCAGAAGTCCTTTTCCGCGGACACGGCTATTCGAATAGATCATATTAACCCTGCAGGGGTGTACTTCTTCACACATGCTCTCACCACTTACCGCCGTTTACACGACATGTACTCGGCAACCTTCAAGCGGAAGCCCAACGTGGGTGTCGGCCACGGCCTGCCCAAACACTCAAGTCACTAGTCCAGGTTTATCGCCTATTCGGGTTCCATCCATGAGGAGATCCGGCCGGAGTTTCGCTCACAGCCCCAAACGATGTGAACAGGGTTCCCGAGACACCAAACGGGCGCCCG
>NC_057813.1:232069625-232083913 GCF_018294505.1 Triticum aestivum | reverse complement strand
GGTTTCGGGCCCAATGCGTGGTAGTAGCTGAATCATGGATCACAAACACAGAACTCAGTTCCTGAGGACGGCTGCAATGAGACAACCCACCATGTACTCCTACATGGCCTCTCACCGCTACCTTTACCAAATCGTGTTCACACACTTAGCTCACACACAGTAGGACATGTTCACACGCCTCTGATTCATCCCCGATGAATCAGACCTGACTCAACTCTAAGCAGTAGCAGGCATGACAAACAAACATGAATGAGTAGGCACAACAGGGCTCAAACAACTCCTACTCATGCTAGTGGGTTTCATCTATTTACTGTGGAATGACAGGTCATGCAGAGGATAAAGGGGTTCAGCTACCGCAGCAAGTAACAGATGAATCGTTGTTGTCCTAATGCAGTAAAAGAGAGCAGGAGCGAGAGAGTGGGATTTTATCAGAATGAACGAGGGGGTTTTGCTTGCCTGGCACTTCTGAAGATAACATTGAGTCTTCATCAGTGTCAACGATCACATCATCGGTATCGCGTCTATCGAGAGGGGACAAATACCGGCAACACAGAAAAACACAATCAATGCAATGCACAAAATGATGCATGCTATGACATGGCAATATGAATGTGTTTTGAGCTAATGTAACTAGCAACAAGTTAAATGGGGTTGGTTTGAATACAAGATTCAAATTCAAACTCCATATGTGATAATTCAAATGCCATTTAATTGATTTGTGCTAAACAGCACCTATAAGTTGTTCTAACATGCATGAAAATGGTACAGATGGATTCCTTGAATTTTTTTGATAATTTTTCATATATAATTTATTTAATTTGGAGTTATGGTTAAATTTCTATGATTTATAGAAGTTTTAGCTATTTTCTGAAATTATTAAATCATTTAAGATTATTTAAATTCCAGAAAGGAATTATTGCGTCATCATGACCTCATAGTGACGTCAGCAGGTCAACGGGCGCCGTCTAGGTCAAACTGACCTGTGGGACCCATATGTCAGCGTCACAGGTTAAACAGGGGGGTTTAGTTTAGTTTAATTAAAGATTAGGGCACTAGGGCCCACATGTCAGTGGCTTAAATAGTTAACTAATTTAATTAGTGTTAACTAATCTAACACCTAAACTAATTAACAGGGGCTGGCCCCACCTGTCATCGACCCAGGGGGGGTTTCGCCGTGGTCAAGTGGGTCAACCCACCGGCGGCTTGACGCCGGCGAGGCCAGCCGCGGTGGCGAGCCTCGGGTTTTTCCCACAGGGCTTGGTTTGGCGTGCGGAGCACAGCTTCGGGATGCGGACGCTCGTCCGCATCCAATTGTGGTGGTGGCGCGGCCGGGGAGTGGCCGGAGTGGTGCCGGCGACGAGCTCGGCGGCGGCCGAAGCTCGGATGCAAGTGGGGATGGGGCTGCGATGCGCAAACGAGCGCGGCGAGGTGCCACGGAGGCTCTACGCGATGCGGGGAGCGCGTTGGGCGCATGCCCGGGACCAAATGGTCACCGGAGCTACGCCGACGTTGAGCTCAGGCGGCGGCGCGTTTCGGCCATAAAGGGGGTGGCGGCTACGGCGATCAAATGAAGCGGGGAAGAGGGGGAAAGGGTGGAGGAGCTCACAGCGATCACGAAGAGGGGCTCGGCTTGCTCGGGAACGGCCGGAGTTCCACGAATTTGGGCGACGGCGACCGGCGGGTCCGAGGTAGGAGATGAGCCCGGAGAGGACGTTCGGGGCTTCTGGAGGGGCGTGGCTCGGTGGAGGAGGAGGAGTGGGTCAAGGCGGAGCCTTTGGGCGCATCGGCGAGGCTAGGGGTGGCCGGTGGCCACGAGGGAGCTCGCCGGCGGCGGCGAGCGTGTTCGGTGAGGTGGGAAACGGCGAGAGAGGGAGCAGGGGAAGAGTGAGAGAGGTCGGGCGGATCGGGACGACACCGGGGCATTCATCCACGCGGCCAGGGGAAGCAGGAGGTGGCCAGGGGAAGCAGGAGGTGGCCAGGGGAAGCAGGAGGTGGCCGAGGCAGCGTCGGCGCGCGCCACGCCTCGCCTCTGTTCGTCCTCCTGGCAGAGGAGGAAGAGGACAAGGGGGAGGAGGTGGGCTGGGCCGCGCTGGGCCGGTGGTGGCGCCAGGTAAGTGGCTGGAGGAGCTGGGCCAGGTAGGTTTCTCTCTTTTTTTATATTTCAGATCTGTTTTATTTTATTTAATTTATTTTGCCACTGTTTTGAATTTAAAATAATTCAAACAATGCCAAAAACTCCTCTGAAAATATTTATGCTGCTTAATGGACTTTTCCAAAAGCACATAAAAATGTTTCAGGGTATTTGGAAATATATTCTATATAAGTTAGGAATATAGTTCCAAATGCAAATAAAGTAATGATTTAAATTCAGTGCTCAAAATATTCCTCAAAAATGTTCATTGTTTTTGGTTTGGTGCAAAACCCTTGCCAAAATATAACCAACATTATTTAAGGTCACTTTGAAAACATTGAATGCATTTTCCAGGGTTCTTTGCCCCTCTTTTATTTAAGTTTTTGAGGCTTCCAAAATTCCCTCAGTTCAAATTTCAGAATTTAAACATGATGCAAACATGAAGCTAGCCTAGAGCACTACCAGCAGCTAGGGATGTGACACCTAGTTCTTCTAAAAAGAAGAAAAATAAAAACGATAGGACTTTGCATGCTTCTAGTGAACCTATTGTAGACACACCTGAGAATCCCAATGATATTTCTATTTCTGATGCTGAAACACAATCAGGTGATGAACATGAACCTAGTGATAATGTTGATGATAATGTTCATGTTGATACTCAACCTAGCAATAATAATGAAGTAGAGGTTGAACTTGTTGTTGATCTTGATAACCCACAATCAAAGAATCAACATTATGATAAAAGAGACTTTGTTTCTAGGAAGCACGGTAAAGAAAGAGAACCATGGGTTCAGAAACTCATGCCCTTTCCTCCTAAACCATCCAAGACAAAGGATGATGAGGATTTTGAGCGCTTTGCTGAAATGATTAGACCTATCTTCTGACGTATGCGCTTAACTGATATGCTTAAATTAAATCCTTATGCTAAATACATGAAGGATATCATTAAAAATAAAAGAAAGATACCGGAAGCTGAAATTTCCACCATGCTTGCTAATTATACTTTTAAGGGTGGAATACCAAAGAAACTTGGAGATCCAGGGGTACTCACTATACCATGCTCCATTAAAAGAAATTATGTTAAAACTGCTTTATGTGATCTTGGATCCGGTGTTAGTGTTATGCCTCTCTCTTTATATTGTAGACTTGAATTGAATAAGTTGACACCTACTGAAATATATTTGCAAATGGCTGATAAATCAACTGCTATACCTGTCGGTATTTGTGAGGATGTGCCTGTTGTGGTTGCAAATGTCACTATCTTAACGGACTTTGTTATTCTTGATATTCCCGAGGACGATAGTATGTCGATTATCCTTGGTAGACCCTTTTTGAATACTGCAGGGGCTATTATTGATTGCAACAAAGGCAATGTCACTTTTCATGTTAATGGTAATGAGCATACGGTACACTTTCCAAGGAAATAATCTCAAGTTCATAGCATCAACTTTATTCTATCATTATTGGAGGTTTTGAATTTCCTCTTCATACTGTCAAGAAAAAGTATGATATTCTTATTGTTGGGGATGTTCATATCCCCGTTGAGGTAACTTAGTGTCATTCAAAATTTCTCCGGTTCCATGTTATTAGAATGAGTTTGTTAACAAGACTTGATCAACCTTGTTAGTGGATTCATTTTGATGATCATGAGATGGATGAAACTAGAAGGCACAACCTTCTGTACCCTCTTTTTACTTCCTGTTATTTAAAATAAATAAAGCAAAAATAGTATTATCTGTCTGTTTTCTAAATTATCCGTGCTATAAAAAAATATCCCAAAAATAAAAGTGCTCCCAATGCCCTGCAAATTTAGTATCATTTTTTATGGAATATTTGAGGATTTTAGGCACTGAAAACACTGCAGGGGGGCAAGCACCAGGCCACGAGGGTGGAGGGCGCACCCACACCCCCTGGGCACGCCCCCTGTCTCGTGGGCCCACGGTGCCCCCCTCCACTTATTCCTGCACCCACACACTCCATCTTCTTCCCAAAAAAATCCCCATCCAGCTCAAGCACGGGTTCTAGCTCATTTTGCTGCGATTTTCGATCTCCTTGCTCAAAGCTCCATTCACAAAACTGCTTTGGGAGATTGTTGCTTGGTATGTGACTCCTCCATTGGTCCAATTAGTTTTTGTTCTAGTGCTTTATTCATTGCAAATTTTTGCTGCATAGGTGACCCTGTTCTTGAGCTTTCATGTCAAATTTATGAGGTCCCAAGTAATTCTAATGCATGATATAGGCTCTAGGCACTTGTAGGAGTAGTTGCTACCAATCTTGTTTAGTTTTATTCACTTTTATTTTGAAGTTACTAAAATTTCATAAATTTTCAGAAAATGTTAAGGAGATTTTTGAGGGGCTCTTCTAGCCAAGGCTCCCAGGAAAAACAAGCTAAAGAGAAGGAAAAGGCCAAGTATAATCTTCCTCGCATAGCGGAAGTACAACCGTGTGAATGGTCATGCGATAATTTTTTGAGAGAAGCCGAGATTTATGAAGACTTTTATTCCTTGATTGAAAATGCTGGCCTCACTGACTTCCTCCACGTCTGGATCGATCAGTATCTCTTACTCACCAATACTTTCGTGCAAAACTTTTATTACTATCCTAAGAAATCACCTCCTTTCACTATTGTTCCATTTATATGATGAATTCAAGGAAATGTCTTTACGCAATTTTTGTGCGGTATGTAGAATACCCTTTGAGGGTAAATTAGATGAACCACATCATAAAGATGTGGATGGCTTTGTTAACACCATTACTGTAGGGGATCCAAAGAAGGGTTACGATGCGAGAATCTCTAGCATACACTTTCCTGTTTTACGCTACTTTGCCATATTTGCTAGTCGATGCTTAATTGGTCGTGGAAATAGTGGAAACTTCAATGTTCCTGATATTATTATTCTCCTCCATGCCTTGTTTGGTGATAATAGTTTTAGTATGGGTGCCGTTATTGCTAAACGTCTAAACCTGAACCGTACAAAGGGCCCCATCTTTGGAGGTATGTATGCTGCACGTCTTGCTAAACATTTTGAGATACCTATTAGGCACCATGAAAAAGAGGAGACAATATTGCCTCCTTACATTTTAGATTACAGGAGCATGGTAGCGCATGAGTTTATTGTTGACAACGAAGATAAGATGCTTCTGTATAACCTGAGATTTAATAAGAAACACAATGAGACTATTATTCTGCCTGCGCCTCTGTTGTTTGATTTGACTACAGTTAATTATCTTGTCACGCCGGAGGCGGTGTACACTCATTGAGGCCAAGCATCCACTCCAGAGCCTGAGCCTGAGCCGGAACCTTCACTGGACCCTTATCGTTCATCACCTTACCAGTGGGATCCGGAGGAGATGGCCAGCCAGTGGTATCCTGATTACACCCCTCAGTACACCGGGGAGAGTAGTTGTGGTCCTTGGCAGTAAACCAACTTAGGACAAAAGCCTAAGCTTGGGGGAGTACGTATTTCTCACTGACTTTACATTCATGTTCACACATTATTCTAGTTGTCGGTGCTCATACTCTTTCATTGTATTATCCATGCTAGTTAATTTTCTTTTTCTAGCTTTCTTCTTGTGTGTTTGATAAACCTTAAGAAAAACCAAAAATATTAGTTAGTTTAATTTCCATGCTTGTAGTAGAAATTAAAATGAAAACCCAAAAAGATTTCTCGTTCTTCTTTTTTACTTGTTGGGAGCTTTCCCGTGTAAATAGTTTTATTTTCTTTTTCTTTCCTTTGGGGGTCGAGAGTAGAAGACCATATTGAAAATGTTTAGTGGCTCTCATATGCATGATTGTCTATTTAACTTAGATCCCATATTACTTTGTCTTCTCTCTTGAGTTTAATGCTTGCAGATTCCAGCTTAGTCCAATGCACGTGCACTTCTATTATTATACACATCATTCGGTCGTGCAAGTGAAAGGCAATAATGACGATATATGATGGATTGATTGAGATGAGAGAAGGTGGTATGAACTTGACCTCTTTTGTTTTTGTAAATATGATGAGTTCATCGTTCCTGATTTAGCTTATTATGAAGTAAACATATTTGCAATGACATCTAGAGATTATAGTTGCTTGTGCCATGCTTGATTAGCTATGAGTTATAATGGTTTACCTTGCGTGCCAACATGCTATTAAAATGATTGTGATGTGGTTTGATGGGATCGTATCCTCCTTTGAATGAATTGAGTGACTCGACTTGGCACATGTTCACGCATGTAGTTGAAACAAATCAACATAGCCTTCACGATATTTATGTTCATGGTGGATTATATCCTACTCATGCTTGTATTCGGTGTGAATTAATTTTAATGCATGTTCATGATTGTTGTCGCTCTCTCAGTTGGTCGCTTCCCAGTCTTTTGCTAGCCTTCACCTGTACTAAGCAGGAATACTGCTTGTGCATCCAAACTCCTTAAACCCCAAAGTTATTCCATATGAGTCCACCATACCTTCCTATATGCGGTATCTACCTGTCGTTTCAAGTAAATTTGTATGTTCCCAACTCCAAACCTTCAAATGAAATTCTGTTTTGTATGCTCGAGCAGCTCATGTTTCAACTAGGGCTGCCTATATCTTCCATGCTAGGTGGGTTATTCTCAAGAGGAGTGGACTCCGCTCCTCATTCACGAGAAAGGGCCGGTAACCGGGATGCCCAGTCCCATGATCCAAAAAGATCAAAGCAAATCAATATAATTAAACAAAACTCCCCCACGGCTGTTGTTAGTTGGAGGCACTCGTTGTTCCGAGCAAGCCATGGATTGATGCTTGTTGGTGGTGGGGGAGTATAAACTTTTACCATTCTGTTTGGGAACCGCCTATAATGCATGTAGTATGGAAGATATCGCCATCTCATAGTTGTTGCATTGACAGTGAAAGTATGCCGCTCAAAATGTTATTCATCTCTATTTTAAAATCGAGCTCTGGCACCTCTACAAATCCCTGCTTCCCTCTGCGAAGGGCCTATCTATTTACTTTTATGTTGAGTCATCACCCTCTTATTAAAAAGCACCCGCTGGAGAGCACACTGTCATTTGCATTCATTACTATTGGTTTATATTGGGTATGACTTGACTGGATCTCTTTTACCATGAATTACAATGTTTAGTCAGTCCTTGATCTTTAAAGGTGCTCTGCATTTACGTTTTGCGGTCTCAGAAAGGGCTAGCGAGATACCATCTTGTTATATCATATTATGATTGTTTTGAGAAAGTGTTGTCATCCGAGTTTTATTATTATTGCTCGCTAGATGATTATGCCATTGATATGAGTAATTGTGAGACCTAAGTGTTATTATGAGTATGGTTAGTTCATAATCTTTGATGAAAACTTGAATGATGGCTTTACATATTTACAACAACAAGAGCAAACAGAGTTTGTAAAAGTTTTTTATCACTTTCAGTTTATCAACTGAATTGCTTGAGGACAATCAAAGGTTTAAGCTTGGGGGAGTTGATACGTCTCCAACGTATCTACTTTTCCAAACACTTTTGCCCTTGTTTTGGACACTAACTTGCATGATTTGAATGAAACTAACCCAGACTGACGTTGTTTTCAGCAAAACTGGCATGATGTTGTTTATTGTGCAGAAAACAAAAGTTCTCAGAATGGCCTGAAAATCCACGGAGATAAGTTTTGGAAAATATAAAAAATATTGGCGAAAGTATCAAGGCCAGGGGGCCCACACCCTGTCCACGAGGGTGGGAGGCGCGCCCTCCGCCCCTGGGCGCGCGCCCTGTCTCGTGGGCCCCCTGATGCTCCACCGACCTCAAGTCCAACTCCATATATTCCGTTTCGCGGAGAAAAAAATCAAAGAGAAAGTTTCATCGCGTTTTACGATACGGAGCCGCCACCAAGCCCTAATCTCTCTCGGGAGGGCTGATCTGGAGTCCGTTTGGGGCTCCGGAGAGGGGGATTCATCGTCGTCGTCATCATCAACCATCTTGCATCACCAATTTCATGATGCTCACCGCCGTGCGTGAGTAATTCCATCGTAGGCTTGCTGGACGGTGATGGGTTGGATGAGATTTACCATGTAATCAAGTTAGTTTTGTTAGGATTTGATCCATAGTATCCACTATGTTCTGAGATTGATGTTTCTATGACTTTGCTATGCTTAACGCTTGTCACTAGCGCCTAAGTGCCATGATTTCAGATCTGAACCTATTATGTTTTCACGAATATATGTGAGTTCTTGATCCTATCTTGCAAGTCTATAGTCACCTATTATGTGTTATGATCCGACAACCCCGAAGTGACAATAATCGGGATACTTCTCGGTGATGACCATAGTTTGAGGAGTTCATGTATTCACTATGTGCTAATGCTTTGTTCCGGTTCTCTATTAAAAGGAGGCATTAATATCCCTTAGTTTCCACTAGGACCCCGCTGCCACAGGAGGGTAGGACAAAAGATGCCATGCAAGTTCTTTTCCATAAGCACGTATGACTATATTCGGAATACATGCCTACATTAAATTGATGAACTGGAGCTAGTTCTGTGTCACCCTGTGTTATAGCTATTACATTAGGAATCGCATCCGACATAATTATCCATCACTGATCCAATGCCTACGAGCTTTTCACATATTGTGCTTCACTTATTTACTTTTCCGTTGCTACTGTTACAACTACTACAAAACTATTATCTTTACTTTTGCCACTGTTACCATTGCTATCATACTACTTTGCTACTAAATACTTTGCTGCAGATACTAAGTTATCCAAGTGTGATTGAATTGACAACTCAACTGCTAATACTTAAGAATATTCTTTGGCTCCCCTTGCGTCGAATCAATAAATTTGGGTTGAATACTCTACCCTCGAAAGCTGTTGCGATCCCCTACACTTGTGGGTTATCACCTTCCACCATAGATCCGAGAGCAAGATCTTTGTTGCCAAGAACGGGTCCTTTCTAGCGAAGGAGTTTCTCTCGAAAGAAGTGAGTGGGAGGAAAGTAGAACTTGATGAGGTAATCATACCTTCTCTCGTATTGGAAAGTAGCACATCACAAAAAGCAGTTCCCGTGATGCCTACACCAACTGAAGAGGAAGCTAATGATGATGATCACAAAACTTCGGATCAAGTTACTACTGAACTTCATAGGTCGACCAGGGTACGTTCCGCACCAGAGTGGTATGGTAATCCAGTCTTCGAAGTCATGTTGTTAGACAACAGCGAACCTACGGACTATGAAGAAGCTATGATGAGCCCGGATTCCAACAAATGGCTTGAGGCCATGAAATCTGAGATAGGATCCATGTAGGAGAACAAAGTATGGACTTTGGTGGACTTGCCCGATGATTGGCGAGCCATTGAGAATAAATGGATCTTTACAAAGAAGACAAACGCTGATGGTAATGTCACCGTCTATAAAGCTCGACTTGTCGTAAAAGTTTACCGACAAGTTCAAGGAGTTGACTACGATGAGACTTTCTCACCCGTAGCGATGCTTAAGTCTGTTAGAATTATATTAGCAATTGCTACATTTTTCAATTATGAAATTTGGCAGATGGATTGAAAATTGCTTTCCTTAAGGAAGAGTTGTATATGATGCAACCTAAAGGTTTTGTGGATCCTAAGGATGCTAAAAAGGTATGCAAGCTCCAGCGATCCATCTATGGACTGGTGCAAGCATCTTAGAGTTGGAATATACACTTTGATGAGGTGATAAAAGCTTTTGGGTTTATACGAAGTTTGTGAAGAAACTTGTATTTACAAGAAAGTGAGTGGGAGCTCTATAGCATTTTTGATAGTATATGTGGATGACATATTGTTGATTGGAAATGATGCAGAATTTCTGGAAAGCATAAAGGGTTGTTTGAAAGGAGTTTTTCAAAGGAAGACCTGGGTAAAGTTGCTTACATATTGGGCATGAAGATCTATAGAGATAGATCAAGACGCCTGATAAGGCTTTCACAAAGCACATGCCTTGACAAGATTTTGAAGGAGTTCAAAATGGATTAGTTAAAGAAGGAGTTCTTTTTTTCAATCGTAAGGTGTGAAGTTGAGTAGGACTCAAAGCTCGACCACAACAGAAGAAAGAGAAAGGATGAAGGTCATTCCCTATGCCTCCGCCATGGAGTGGATCACTAGATAGGAGTCAAAATTATCCTTAGAGGACTAAGGAAATGTTTCTCGGTTATGGAGGTGATAAAGAGTTCGTCGTAAAGGGTTACGTTGATGCAAGCTTTGATACCAATCCGGATGACTCTGAGTCACGAGCCGGACACGTATATTGGAGTAGTCATTTGGAATAGCTCCAAGTGGACCGTGGTAGCAACATCTATAGTATGACAGAGATTTGCAAGGTACACAAAGATCTGAATGTTGTAGACCCGTTGACTAAAATCTCTCTCACAAGCAAAACATGATCAAACCCCAGAACTAGTTGGGTGTTAATCACATGGAGATGTGAACTAGATTATTGACTCTAGTGCAAGTGGGAGATTGTTGGAAATATGCCCTAGAGGCAATAATAAAATGGTTATTTTCATATTTCCCGTTCATGATAAATGTTTATTGTTCTAGAATTGTATTGACCAGAAACTTAAATACATGTGTGAATACATAAACTACACCGTGTCCCTAGTATGCCTCTGCTAGACTAGCTCCTTAATCAAAGATGGTTAAGGTTTCCTAACCATAGACATGAGTTGTCATTTGATAACGGGATCACATCATTGGGAGAATGATGTGATGGACAAGACCCAACCATAAGCTTAGCATCAGATCATTTAGTTTATTTGCTATAGCTTTCTTCCTATCAAGTATTTGTTCCTTAAACCAATAGATTGTGTAACTCCCTGACACCGGAGGAATACTTAGTGTGCATCCAAACATCACTTCGTAACTGGGTGATCATAAAGGTGGTCTACAAGTATCTCCAAAGGTATCTGTTGGGTTGGTATGGATCAAGACTAGGATTTTTCACTTAGTATGATGAGAGATATCTCTGGGCCCTCTCGGTAATACAACATTTTAAATAGCTTGCAAGCAATGTGACTAATGAGTTAGTCACATGATCTTGTATTACGGAACGAGTAAAGAGACTCACCGATAACGAGATTGAACTAGGTATGGAGATACCGACGATCAAATCTCGGGCAAGTAACATATCGCCGGACAAAGGAAATTGCGTAAGGGATTAACCGAATCCTTGACATCGTGGTGCAACCGATAAAAGATCTTCGTGGAATATGTAGGAATCAATATGGGCATCTAGGTCCCGCTATTGGTTATTGACCAGAGAGGTGTCTCGGTCATGACTACATGAATCTCGAACCCGCAGGGTCGCACGCTAAATGTTCGTTGACGCTACAGTAGTATTGGGATATTTGATGACTGGTAACGGAATGTTGTTCGGAGTCCCGAATGATATCCCGGACGCCATGAGGAGTCTCGGAATGGTCGAGTGGTAAAGATTTACATATGGGAAGTCATATTTTGGGTTCCGGAAAAAATGCAGTTTTTTCGATATTGTACCGTGAAGCTTCTAGAAAGTTCCGGAGAATTCCGAAGGGGCCCAGAAGTCCACAAGTGGGTCCACCATGACCCAAGGGCTAGCATGGGGTGATGGTAGGAGCCCTGGCCTTATTGGGCTAGGCGCACCAAGTCCTCAAAAGCCCATGTGGCTAGAGAAGGAAAAAAAGGAGTCCTAGTAGGAATAGGATGGACTTGGAGTCCAAGTCCTCTCCCCCTTGGCTGCGCCCTAGGGCTTGGAGGGGCTGTCCTCCATACCCCTCCACCTATATATAGAGGGGAGGGGCGCCCCAAAGAGGACACACCAAGCCCTTGGCGTCCCTCTCTCTCTCTCGTTACTCCGTAGTTCCTCCTTTCTCGTTATAGTAGCGCTTGGTGAAGCCCTGCTGAACTAGCTCCGCCACCACCATCACCACCACATCCACGCCATCGTGTTGGTTGTGATCCCATCTACTTCTCCGCCTTCTCTTGCTGAATCTAGGAGGAGGAGACTTTATCTAGCCGCATGTGTGCTAAACTCGGAGGTGTCGTCCGTTCGGCACTAGATCGGTTGGATCGTGATCAGATCGCGAAGAGTACGACTACATCAACCGTGTTATATACGCTTCCGCTTTCGGTCTATGAGGGTACATAGACACACTCTCCCTTCTCGTTGCTATACTTCTCCTAGATATATCTTGGGTGTTCGTAGGATTTTTTATTTATTTAGATGCTTTATTCCACATTAGTGCGCGCACATACATACACATAAGGAAAAGAAGGGGATGTAGTACTCCAGCAAATGTTAGACGGTGAAAGAAAGTCTACATTCTGCAATAGATCCACAGATTCCCGTAGATCGACAATTTGTGTCGCGATCACCGACTTCCAGAGGCATAGTTCCTCGAGACTGACTCCATGATACTTTCCTTCTTTTCACGCATCCAATCCTTTAGATCTTCCCTGGTGATTGGTTCCATTGCTCTCTGAAGCTAACTGGTCCGCTCTCTGTTGCCTTGTTTCTACGATTGGAGATGTTAGATCGGGTGGGGATGGTAGGGAATATTTTTTGTTCTGATTACCAAGTGTTAGCACAACTATAGTATCACTCGCTCAAAATCAGATTCTAATATTTGTGGTTTTACTATCATGAATTACAAGAACAAAGGGTCAGATTGTAGAGGAAGAAAGGGAAAGGGGACGAGGGACAAAGGTAGTAGATAGTCGCCTTGACGTTGCCATGCCTGATCGAACTCTTGATGCCTTTCTTTGAGATCCAGTGCTATCTTATAGTTGCTTACTTGGTTGAGATCCAGTGCTATCTTGGATTGGATCGCTTATTCCTCTTGGGCCTTGTGTCGTCATGGACTTTGAGTCCACTAGGGGAAGAGGTTCTAACACACCTCCAAGCAACTAGTGTCTCTCTACTAAAAAAGCAACTAGGGTCTCTCAGTGTTGGCATTAGCCTCAAACTTTGTTACGTCTAGCCAAAAGGCCCTCCGACAAACAAACTAACGCTGGAAGAAGCCCAATCGATGCTTTGTCAAGCTCAACGTAGATGCTTCCTTTCATGTTGATGAAGGACTATGATCTTTTGCAACTATCATCAGAGATGTTGATGGTAATTTTGTGGCTCCTCCTTGTGCCGAAGCGATCGCTATTGAGAAAAAGGGTTTCCCTCCGCTTTGTTCCAAAGCAACCATCCGATACAACCAATGATAGATGCTGGGGCGGAAACAGCACAAGCACGCCCAAAAAAAGAAAGAGAAAAAAAGAAAAGAAACAAAATGCCGATAACGGCGGATCGACAAAAACGACGAATCCTCGCGACCGTTGCGTCCACCGGAGATCGCCCACCAAGCTCCGAGACTCCGAAGCGCCGGTACCAAGCAACACCTCCAAGAAGGGACGCGACGATGGCGACGCTGCTGCTAAGGGTTTCCCCCGGTACACGGCGAGGAGAGAGGAGGGGTAGCCCCGGCGCCCTCCAGGAAGGTCCGGTGGTACCCTCAGGCGCCACCGCGTCGGTGTCGGCCAAGCCAACAGGGATTTCTCCCGATCCCATCCTCCACCTCAGGCACTCCGGAGTTCGCCACCAAACCGACCGCCACCCAGCGCCAACACGGACACGAAGCTTCGACGTTGTCTCACCACGGCACCGCGAAGATGGTCTGCACAACGAAGAAGAGGAGCCGGGACTAGGGCAGCAGCACCGTCAGCATACGGGAGGGCCCCACCTCCACCATCCATGCCGGTAGCCGACCGGACGCCAAAGCAGGAGCCTACCGGGCCCGTGGACCCACAGGCCCGGCCGGGCCCTCAGAGGCCCGGACAGCTCCCGCCTCCTCGCAGCAGCTGGCACGCTGTCGACGCCGCAGCCCCAGTCCAAGCCGCTCCCCAGCCATCCCATACAGAGAGCGTCGCGGTCGAGCCGGAGCCGACCCGCAAGGACCCATATGGGGCCCGTAGATCTGGGCCGGGGACGCGCCACCGGCCATCCAGCACCACCGGAGCGCCCCGCCGCCAAGAGGCAGCACCATCGCGGCGAGCGCCGCCGGCCTCCGCCACCAGGACGCCGAGCCGCCACCAGCCGAGCAGCACCGTCGCCTCCCCCCACCCCGGGAAGGAGGAGCGCGCGCGGGGAAGGGACGACCCGCCGCCGCCGACCCCACCCGGCCAGATCCGGGGGCGCCTGCC